>NC_084645.1:26248728-26323728 GCF_019802595.1 Syngnathoides biaculeatus | reverse complement strand
AGCCCCCTTCCAGCCAGAAACAGCGGCCCTCTTTCCGCTTCCGCGTGACCCCCAACCGCGTTAATCCATCCTTCTGCGAGACTGTTTGTATAATGTTATTTAAAGGGAAATAATCCCGGGGAGGGGGGGCAATCCCGTGTAGAGCAAGGCTACGCTCGAGGGGCGCAGGGCGGCCAGTGGGTGAATAAAGGGATGATTTAGAGGGACAAGCGGGCAGAACAGAGGACTGTTCTGACTGGGGAGATGCACGCAGACAGAGCCACGCAGGAAAGAGACGCTGAATAGTTCCTCTGTCCGCTTTATCTTCACCGCAGACAAGACGACGAAGAAAACAAACATAAAAACTCGCTGCAACTTCGGCAACTGTTGATTCGCTCTCTAGGGGCGAAATGACGAGAACGTGTCTGGGCATGTTACGACCAAAATACCATACATTCCATGTTACAGGAAATGCCAAGGTTGTACAGTAGAGCACTGGTTGATGCAGGTACATGTTCTTCCTGTGCGTTCCTTCCGTTCATGGAGAATAAAAAGGTCAACTCGTCGACTTACGTCTTCAACCGTTAGTTAAAATACATCTTATGTATGGTGTTGTCTGAATGTATCATTGTGTATCCGTCTCATATCCCATATTTCTGATTTTGGCTCCTAACGGGAGTTCTAGTTCAGGTTTCACCCTTGGAATTGGCCTAAAATGTTGTTTGGAAACAACATGGCTGACTTCCTGTTCGTTTTAGGAGTTGAATTCCTTGAGACTTTATTTTTTTTTTCTGCACCCTGTTATTGACTGATGTAGGTTATGGTGGGTATTCATTTTTGTTCATGTTTGCCTCCAAAAAATGTGTGACATTGGAGATAAATTAAAGCAGAGCAATCAATATCTGACTAATATTTGAAAATGTCCAGGAAAAGAACGTGATTACATTAGTATGTCTTTGCAAAACTGCGTCATAGCAAAAAATAATAATCACTTTTACAAATCTCAACTGTTGTGAGTGACCGGACAGATCTCCAAGAAGAAAGAGTAAAAAAAAACATTTGAGTACATACCGACAATTTGATTGTGTTGCTATGTTTGTTGTCCCAGTCCCAAGACCAAGAACTTAAAAGACTGAGGAGGGAAATAAGAAGTACTGAATTTGAGTGACTGACAGTGGCTGGACTGGACAAGTTGAAAGTCACAAGAACTGCCCGTCGCATCTTGAAAAGCCGTTATAACGGTCTTATTTATCTAATTTAAGACTGATTGTTGCAATCTAATAAGTGGCACGTTCTTTAAGAACTTTTACAATATCTGTCATGATGTGACACATCTGGCGTATAGAGTAAATTATGAATAAACTGATTACAAAAAATAAATACACATGGATTAATCGCACTAATGGGAGTAAAACATGCTGATCTCAAGTACCACAATCCAAAACTGTTAAAGTGACACACATTGCCTGAGTCACATAAATTTGTCAAATATCAACATATTCAGTTTTTGTTACTGTGATTAAAAAGAATGAATGACTTCCATTCCTCTCATTTTCCGTAGCACGTGTAAGGTCGCGAGTAACTGGAACAGCGGAGCAGAATCCACTTTGGGCAAGAGTACCACAACAAACACAAATTTGACCTTTGCACTAGTAGCCAAAAACAAAATAACTAAAAGAACACACGGATTGCCAGTGCCAAACTCGATCACATCAAGTTCCAGAGTCCAAACACGAGTGACAAATATTCAAATCAATAAAATAATTGATTAAATCTTTTCAAATACTGGGCATCACAAGGAATTTCAAGAAATGAATCACTGAAATATGACTTCTTTCCATCCTTTTTCTAAAGACCTTGTCTTCATTAGGGTGACAGGTATGTTGGAGCCTGTCCCGGTTCATTTTGTAAACCCGAGAATGGTTGCCACCCATCCACGTGGCACAATTCACATTCACACCCTTGAATTTCAAGTCTTTAATCATCGTAATATGTTTTTTGGAAGTGTAACAGTTGAGACTCCACACACTGACCTCCCGAGACCTGTTGATTGACCTTTGCTGCATAAAATAGTATCTTATTAATTCAAATTAATATGTTGCCCTACTCCCGGGGTTTCGCCGGTTCAAACTTGATTCAACTCGTGGATGGCATAACTCTGAAACCAAGTTATGTAAAGTATTCCCCACACAGTAGACTCAAAACCCTGCTTAAAAAAAAAAAAAAATCTTCTATAGAACATTTTTAAAGAATTTCTAAAGAACTATAGGACTTTCGGAACCAAGTCCTATAAATTTTTTGCAGAAATTCTATTGTTCTGTAGAATTTCTAGAGAAAATCACAGCCAAAGTTGTATGGAACAAGTTGTTCTGTACAAATTCTATAGAATTCTATAGATTTCAATCAATTTCTATAGATTTTTTTTTTTTTTTTTAGCAGGGCATGACTTTACAGTAACACGTTTGAATGAAAAATCAAACTTGACGTCAAACTGCGTGAAGCGGAGCCCATTTTGCCTCCAGCAACTAGACGCGGGGACACCCTGCTTTTAATGTACCAGTCTGGGCTTAAAACTGAACGGAATTCCTTCATTTTCATGATCCATTTTTACACACATCACATGACACACGGGTACAATGCGACGCTTGTGAAACGGAACAACAACAGTTAATGCTGTGAAAACTTGCTGGTCTAATAATGTACCAGGGAGACAGTAAAACCGATGCTAAAGTCATTCAAAGGAACACGCAAAGATAAATAAAATAAAATAAAAACTCACCTCGGAGAAAGAGAGAAGGTAGAGCGAGCCGAAATCGACCAGTATGGTCCAGAAATGGATGAAGCGCCCCGGTTGTTTCGCGTCTGAACAAGAAGCCAGTTCACATGTTCCTCCCCGTGGTGTGCTTCTCCGAGAAAGGCACGAATTCCTGCTCAAAGCTCCTCGCCGTGCATCGAAGACTTCAGCCGCACGGAAGGAGGAGGAAGAGGAGGAAGGGGGGGGGGCGCACGGGGCTAGGGGAGAAAAAAGTATTCGAGAAACGCGCCCGTGGGCTTGGCGAGAAGTGGCTAAACGTTGCCTTCCACGCCCAGGTACACGAGTCACATGGTCCCGTCCAGGTGAGCTTCCTGGAACCGCGGCACACCTGTGGGAGCCGCTCGCTCGCCCCCTGCGGAGATCCGGTAAGAAGCGGAGCGGAGAGGCGGCGGGTGCCCGACTCGCGGTGGCAACGCGAAGAAACCGAGCTCCGGTGCGACCACCACCGCCGCCGCTGCTGCTGGTGCGCGCGAGTCGGCAGCCGGCAAACGAGACGGTGGATGATGAGGAGGAGGAGCGGCGAACGGGAAGGAACAAACTCGACTGCGAGTTGGCTTGTGCGTGTTTGACTTGCTCCCGGGAATGTTTTCCGCGGCCGGCGGGAGGGGCGAAGGGTGGGTGGGTGGGTGGGGGAGCGAGTGGTCCAACCAGCGAGGAGGACAGACGAAGGGGGGAGGCGGTTCCTGCGTGGGGAAAATGACATAACAGCGGCGCCTCCACTTACGAGTTTCATTCCCTCCGTGGCCGCGTTCCTATTTCAAATCGATCTTTCTACGTTGAAATTAAAGTCGACTCCAGAGAAGAGAAAACAACAACAACATCAAAATGTATTTCTTATCATGGTTTTTACACTATTGAACATTATAAAAACATACGTTGATGAAATAAAATTGTAAATAGCTTGTGCATCATGATTTATTGGCCCAGCGCCCGTTGAAAGGGGCAGTACAGACCTCATGCAGAATGTCCATCCATCCATTTTCTTTGCCGCTTATCCTCACAAGGGTCACGGGGAGTGCTGGAGCCCATCCCAGCTGTCGACGGGACCCTGAACTGATCGCCAGCCAATTGCAGGGCACATGGAGACAAACAGCCGCACTCACAATCACACCTAGGGGGAATTTAGAGTGTCCAATTATTGTTGCATGTTTTGGGGATGTGGGAGGAAAACCACGGAGGTACAGGGAGAACATGCAAACTCCACACAGGCGGGTCCGGGATTGAAACCGGGACCTCAGAACTGTGAGGCCAACACTTCACCAGCTGATCCACTGTGCCGCCCTGCAGAATGTCCCATGAGCAAAACAGATTGTCGGACTCCCTACGCTGATGACGTGATGATTCAAATTCAAACTTACAAGAATATTGTTTTCTTTGTTCCTGCCATCTTCCAACTAAACAAGAAATGCATGAACTTGCACTTTCTGTGCAAATAAAAAACAATTTCTGTTTTTTCCCCCCTCATTATTGCTTGTTTAAAGTTATTCTGCACTTTTGTTAATTAAAAAAAAAAAGGTTTACAAGGTTGGGGGCCAAGTCGCTACAGATACAGCAATCCACTCCCAGCAGCCTAGCATACTCTACTAGGCTAAAGCATTAATTTTAAGCAAAAAGAAATATATTTCTTAAATGATTTCATTATATAAAATATTTCAACTGTACATGTATTTCTACTATGCAGTTTATCATCAGGAAAAGCTTTAAAAAAATTGCTTAAAAAAAACATTTTTTTTTTAGGCTTGGAATGCATTATTTCGTTTTCCATTCATTGTAATGGGAAAATGTGCTTTGGTTTTCGAACATTTTGGTTTTCAACCGGCCTTCTGTAACGGATTGTGTTAGAGAACTTTACCACTTTATATGATAAGTGGTAAGTAAACACAAATGGAGCCTGAACATCAGACATATTGTGTAAAACAAAAGACTTTAAAGCCATTTAGTATTTCAAAGGGTCTTTGTCCTGTTCTTCAGACTTAAGGATCGGGCTGTGATCTTAAGTGGAAGGAAACGTTTGGTTGTGCATAACCCCTATAATGCGTAAATAATAAATATGCAACGATGCCAGTCCCTTCTTAAATTCATCAAGCTGCAGTCATATTAGCTGTTTTTCACAGAGGGTAAAGGATATCGTATATGGTTTTGAGTACAGTGTTGTGTTATTCGTCTCCATGTGTTGCTGCATCATGTTTGCATATCGTTTGCTTGAAGTGTTTCATTACCGCAACAGCGATGGTAGATTTGTTAGCCCATCTATGGCGTTTTGATTTTGATTTAGCATTCAGCTAGTAGAATTTTATACGGCAAGTTTATGTGCTTGGGTTAAACACACAATATTTGATTATCTTTGTTTAATGTTTAGTTTGACAGTTAAATTCACCTGAGGAGTGCTAAAACAACTTGACGAAATAAGCACATTTATTGGAATGGCAATTATATTTTTGTTTTACAAGCCATTGTTTCCAACGGAGAACGAATACATTTTTATTTGCAATTTTCTTTATGGTTCAGTTACACCAGCTAGACCGTTGAAAATGGACATTTTTCAACCTTATGTATCGTAAAAGTAGATGCTTGACGTGCAAGAGTGGTTTTGATTATACTATCGGCGTGAATATTTCACTAGAAAAGCAAATATTTTATCATTTCAAAACACATCGAATACCCAGCCCAGTAATTTCATAACAAAAAAAGGTATACAGTATATATGCATTAAATATTGAGAGCCTTCACTTAACTGTACGGCAAAGCACGTCAATGATTTCAAATGATTGATGTACAGTATTATGTCCCTTTTACAAATGCATTTTGATTTTATTTGCATTTAGCGTCACTCAAATGTATTGCAAATATGCCATGTTGAGATTCGCACTGGTTCGTAACTGCTCTTTCTGCTACCGGATACCAGAATTTCCTTTGGGATCAATAAAGTATCCGCCGATCGATTGTGTTTGAAGCCTTTTTGTCAGTGTAATGCACTGACTTCAAATGTGAGTCCTGAGAGTGAAGCAAGAAATTAAACTTGTAGTTACCTTGAGTCCAATATCATATCATAAGGGAGTCATTTTCGGCACAGTAAGTTTTTGCAGTTCCTGCCGGGACCCTGTGTGGCTCTGTGTCACTTCGGCGTGTGATTTATAGGCATGCAAATGAGCCTGCCAGGTTGGGGAGACGCTCGGTGTCTGCCCAGGTGGACCGGCGGCATTGTGATGGTCGGGCAGGCTGAGAGCTGACGGAGGCACAAAGCTGGCAAGAGATTCACCCATTGAGATTGGGGGGGGGGGGCCTTCACAGTTCCTCACGGTGACTGATGAGCTCCAGGAGAATGTAGGCCAGGCCGGACAAGTAAGTGTCAGGGAACCGGACAACCCCGAGAGGCAAACAACCCCCCCCCCCCAACCCTAAATCTCGTACAGGAGGGGTGTTCAATGTGTCCAAATGTGTTTGTCTGAAGAGTAATGACGCTACTTACTCTCGGACGTGAGAGTCGAAAGGGATTTTGCTGGCTGAGATAGGCGAAGTGAGAACAGAAGTTGAGGTTTATATCTCGATGGGAAAGCAGCAAAAATCTCAATTGCCTGAATAAAAAAAGTAAATAACATAAAAATACGTACAAAAGTTTGGTTCAGGGTCTTATCAAAGTAAATATGGGTGGGCATATTGAAGAATATAAATTCAAATTCATTTTTTACAAACATTTTCATAGAATTCTCTCTGTCTTCAGTTCACAAAAACTAAGGCAATCAGTACTAGGTTCTTTGAAGACTCGGTGCCTTTAATGTTCACAATAAATATATTAGGTGCGTTCAAGTATGAAAGTTATCTTCAGTTTTGAAAAAAAAAAACAAAAAAAAAAACTTTTGTACTTGGTTCAGTGAAGCCTCTCAAGTGTTTTCAACTTCGCCAGAAATGTTGCGGACATTGACGTCTCAGTCGTCTTCGGTTTACAAAAGCAATTATGTTTGCTTCACTGATGAGTCTCAAGTGCTTTCAGTGTTTAAAAAAACAAGTGTATTAGGCAAGTTGAAGTCTCTCAATTTTCTGCAGTCCGGAAAACAATGCATTGCAGGTCCTGGGAATAATCTCAAGTGGCTTCCGGCGTTCAGCAAAACAAGCGACACTCTGTACTGGTCGCTAGCCAGTCACAAGGAGACCTCCAACCATTCAAACTTACATTTACAAGATCACTGAGTGTGAACTGGAAATCTACCGCAACGCCGTCAGTGACTCAAAACAAGCATATGATGTTAACTGAAGTATCTGAAATGTTCTCATTTTACCTAAACATTTATGTCATGAGTGAAAACGCCGAAGTGCTGTCAACGTTTTCATCGAATAAACAGGTCCGTTGAAGCCTCCCACTTGTCAGAAAAACATTTTTATTCTCGGTTAATTGAAGTCTCTCGGTTTTCTTCAGCATACAAAAATAGGTGTTACAGTAGAGCCTCGGTTCTCGACCACAATCCGTTCGAGAAGGCGGCCCGAAAACCCATTTGTTCTAAAACCAAATCGACCGCCGCACGAGTTATGTAATTTCTGGGTTTTCACACAAACAAGCACATTAGGTTAATTGAAGCTTCTCGTTTGTCTTCTGTTTACAGACAAAATGTACGTTCGCAGAAACCTCTCAGTTGTCAATGTACAAAAACAAGCAGCTTGTTAGGTTCTTTGAAGAGTTGAAAGTGCCTCCCAATCTTAACAAAACCAGCATGTTGGGTTAATTCTCTCTGAATTATCATCAATTAAATATAAACGTTAAAAAAACAAGCCCGTTAGGTTTCACTGAAGATTCTGAAGTGCTTTAACCCTGTACAAAACAAGCACGTTCGGCGAATTAAAGTCTCACTTTACATATAAGAAAAATGTTAGGTTAATTGAAGATTCTCAAGGGTATTTGAAGTATACAATTGTCTTTAGTTTGCAAACTAAAAAAAAAAAAAAAACATCCTAGATTGATTGAAAACTCTCAGTTGTTGTTAGTTGTTTGAAAAAAAAAAAAAAAAAAAAACTATGATAGTTCCATCGCAGATTCTGAAGCGCCTTAGAGGACAAGTCAGACAAGGTTCAGGCTGGAGTTTTGTTGCCGTGGGGTTATATTGCCCCCTGTTGTTCACATTCTCCACAGTCCTTGGAACTAAATGTTAATCTCGAGGGTTTCAAGTGTAGAATCAGCTTTGTTTCATCATCCTTACACAGTAGACATTCAAAAGTGTATCGACATAACATAAATCCAGGTACAACATTATTTTCAACCACAAGGGCAATTGTAGGAATACGATCATGTTACTCGTCACTTGGTTTCTGGCCCCGAGTGAGCACAAGGCGAAGAATGAATTTGCTTCCTTTGCTGGCCTTCCTCCGTGTCCTCTACCAGCGATGCAGGACAGGATCGGTTCAATCAAAGATCCGTTCAAGTCTTTGAAGTGTCCCTCGGAATGTGAACGGTCTCGAGCTTCACGATGAATTTCAAAAGACTGACAGTTGTCTCTGGCTTCCCAATCCCATTATATTTACGTCAGATTCCTTTGAAAGCTCTAAACTGTCTTAAACGGACAAAACATCAGTGGAAGATTTCAAATTATCTTTGATAGTACACCGCAAAACTGTTTTGTGCCAGTCTGTTGATTGACAAGTGTTCAGTCTTGCTCTCGCATTAAATCAACTGCGATTTGCTCCATCTTCCCGGTGACCCTGAATAGAATCCACACCATCAAATATGAATGAACGGACGGATGGATGCATATTCTTTCCGAGGAGAGCTCAGGCAAGCTCTCACGCTCGTCTCCTTGTCCTTGCTCCATAACTATATTTATTTGGCCGTCCTGTTGTTTCCGGGCGAAGGTTGTGCGATATTCCCGCTCGTGGTAAATGCAGATACTCGTGAGCGATGGAGTGACTCACGGACGCCAGGAACGCGCCGTGGCGGTAGGTGGCGGAAAGGTGCGAAGAATTACTTAGCGGGGACGCCGATGTATTTAAAGCAGACCAGGTGCTGTTTTCACGAGCTGCCGAGCGGGACTCCCACTTGTCAGTACTTTTCTTTAAATATAGATGAAGGTGTACACCGACAGAGGGAGTTTTAGCTCACTGGTACTGCGAACGCAGCGCCGGCAAAACAGCTTGTGCGACAAGAAACATCCGTTTAGGAAGAGAACAGACAAAAGGCCTGATGGTGGCAGACCAGAAATAACCACAAAGTGGGAAGAGCAAGGTGGCGGCAGGCAGTGATGGGGGGGGGGTTGGTGAGAACAGACTGCAAGCATCAGAAAGCAAAGAATTTGTCCGTCTGGTTGTGCCGGTCGCTGTCTATGCTGTGCGGTATACGCGCCGCAAAAAAAAAAGGCACCGTGATATTTGTTTTTCCCATCAGATGTCCTCCCTTTTGTTTAGAACACAATCTAATCACGCTTGTTCCAGCTTCGTCTGCATTGTCCAGGTGGCCTCTCGCTGCCATTTAATGTCCTTTTCGCAGGCTAATGTGATGTAGCCCAGACCTCGCCATGCGTGGCCTGTGCCCCCCCCCCAACCCAACACACACACACCTGCTTGCAGGCAAACCACATCCATTTCATCCTTAAAAAAAAACCAAAACAAAACAAAAAACACTGATCGGTAATCTAAAGAGGTTTTGCTTCCTCGACAGGCTCTGTATTTTTAAGATTAGAGCTCCAGTACGGCGTCCAAATTGGATCACGAGCACAGTCCGTGGACTTTGCTAACGAGCTTACGTTTCCACAAAAACAAATCAGTCTCGGTCTAACTAGCAAATGCAGTCGGTTCGATCGTGATACGGCGGCACGGTGGAGCAGCTGGAAAGCGTCGGCCTCGCAGTTCTGAGGTCCCGGGTTCAATCCCGGACCAGCCTGTTTGCATATTCTCCCCGTGCCTGGGTGGGTTTTCTCCGGTTTCCTCCCACATCCCAAAAATGTGCAACATTAATTGGACACTCTAAATTGCCCCTAGGTGTGATTGTGAGTGTGGCTGTTGTCTGTCTTCATGTGCCCTGCGATTGGCTGGCAACCAGTTCAGGGTGTACCCCGCCTTCTGCCCGTTGACAGCTGGTATAGGCTCCAGCACTCCCGTGACCCTCGTGAGGATAAGCGCCAAAGGAAATGGGTGGATTGATAAATTGCACATAGGTGTGATTGTGAGTGAGGCTATTGTTTGTCTCCATGTGCCCTGCGATTGGCTGGCAACCAGTTCAGGGTGTACCCTGGCTCTGTTGACAGCTGGGATAGGCTCCAGCACTCCCGCAACCCTCGTGAGGATAAGAGGCTAAGAAAATGGATGGATGGATAGATCATGATACAGGGATGACATTGATTTGCAACCTTCAACCTTGAATAGGAGGAAATACTTTTAGTTTCTACCAGACAAATGTTGAATCTCATGATGTTATTATATAATTGCCTTCCATTTAATTATTATCATTTGCATAATTGCATGGGGACTCAGTCACTGATGGTGTAGTGGTACACACGCCTGGCTTTGGTGCGGGCAGCGTGGGATCGATTCCCGCTCAGTGATGGTGTCGATATCTGCCCTGCGACTGACTGACGACCAATTCAGGGTACAGGCCGCCTTTCGCCTGAAGCTAGCTGGGATAGGCTCCAGCTTTCCCGTGACCCTTGTGAGGATAAACGGCGTGGATAATGAATGACCAAGCAAAGGGACACATTAAACACATACAGGCACACATCTTAAAAAGTGTGGGGGGCACAATATCATCTGCAAACATCATAGTCCCAGGGGATTCCAGTCTAACCTCATCTGTCAGCCTATCCATTACTACAGCAAACAGGAAGGGGCTCAGCGCGGACCCCTGATGCAGTCCCACCTCCACCTTAAATTCTTCTGACACACCTACGGCACATCTCACCGCTGTTCTGCTGCCCTCATACATGTCTTGTACTATTCTAAAATATTTCTCCACCACACCGGACTTGCGCATGCAGTACCACAGTTCCTCTCTTGGTACTCTGTCATAGGCTTTCTCTCGATCCACAAAGGGGCTACAAACTCTATTTACATCGAGCCGTGTCAAAACCAGTTTGCAGACTTCATTAAGGGGATTGTCATTGTCTCGTTGAATGTTCGTATATCAGTGTAGGCTAAAGGTGTCTCGTGAACTGCGACACATTGCTGCGATGTATTCCTTGGGCGGAAAAACTGAAAAAACTGAGAAACTCCGGTTTTCCAGGTGAGGGTGTAATACACTGACAGGATTCATTTGAGATTACTTGGTATAATCCCCTTATCGGCGTAACTACCTGTCCCAGAAAGTGATCCAAGCGTACCCCTACCAGCCTCATTGGCTCGCTATTCTGACGGGAGCAAAATCCTCTGTCTAATGTGGCAGTTTCAGACTGGCGCACCAATTCTTATCTGTTGAGCACCTGCTTCATCCTGCCAAAGCGTCACTACAGGTAAAAAGGCCTCGAATATCAGCACGCTGGCTTTACACACTTTGACGCCGACACAATGTGGACAAAGTGCACGCCGTTGCAAACGCCGCATGACCTCTGTGAAAATGAACCAGACAATATCGGCCCTTTTTGTCCTTGAAGCCTCACTCCAGAAGGAACATATGATGGTTAATTTACTTTTTAATGTTTTTTTTTAAGCTAACAGTGTTATCATTATTAGCTTTTGACAGTACTGTAATAATAATCGGCTGAGCTGTCTACGTAGGGGGTTAGAGGGCAGGTGTCAAACTCAAGGCCCAGGGGCCAGATCCAGCCCGCCACATGTTTTTGTGTGGCCCGCAAAGGTAAATCATGCGTGTCAACTTCCATGATTCCTATTAAAATCTGTAAAAAAATAAAAAAATCAAATTGTCTCACCATAATTGAAAATATTGAGATATTATTGTAAGCATTTTTGTTACCATATCCCAACAAGAGTTGAATAACCCGTTATGCTTGATTTGTGATTCCAAAAGTAGCTCATAAATCCATTCCATCCATCCAGTTTCTTCGCCGCTTATCCTCACAAGGGTCACAGGGAGTGCTGGAGCCTATCCCAGCTCTCAACGGGCAGGAGGCGGGGTACACCCTGAACTGGTTGCCAGCCAATTGCAGGGCACATGGAGACAAACAGACGCACTCACAATCACACCTAGGGGCAATTTGGAGTGTCCAATTAATGTTGCATGTTTTTGGGATGTGGGAGGAAACCGGAGAGCCGGGAGGAAACCCACGCAGGCACGGGGAGAACGTGCAAACTCCACACAGGCGGGTCCGCAATTGAACCCGGGACCTCACAACTGTGAGGCCACCGCTTTACCAGCTGAATTACTGTGCCGCCTGGCTCATAAATTTGATCCGTAAATATGATGAGGCGATTAAACACTTTTACGGTTTCAGTCATAACGGCCATCTGAGGGAAACTGGACCTCCAATCTGGCCCGTGACAAAAATGAGTTTGACACCCGTGGTTTAGAGGGAGTGATTTGTGGTTCGCCGCGAAAGACAGCCATGCTCCGAAAAACAAACCAATTTGACCCTGGCCACAAATATAGCATGTCATGTCTTTATCCAAGGTGCTTATCCTCACAAGGGTTGGAGGAAAGCTGGAGCCCATCCCAGCTAGGTTCGGTAAATATAAGTAACTATTGAGGGTCCTTGCACTGCCGGACCACATTGGGGTACTGGCAAGTTTAACACCCTAACATTGCATGTTTGGACAAGGGACGTCCTAATACTGAGTTCTGAGGAACTGGGTTCAAATCTGGACTTTTTCTGGAAACCCGGAACACTTGCCTTTGTGTTGTTTGCAAGTTCCCAATTTGCCTGGGTGGCTTTTCCATGGGTATTTAGGTGTTCCCCCTCCCCCCCCACATATCAAAAACATGCATGGTAGGGTACTTGAAACTCTAAATTGTCCATTCGTGTGATTGTGAGTGATTCCAATTCTGCTGCCTTGAGATTGACCTGACAGAGATTATCAGTCCAATGTAATTTCAGCAATATTTTCTGATGAAGGTGCGTTACCAGATGTCAAATTGTACATACAACGGGAAGTCAAATATATCATTTGACTTGAAACGTCCTTCCAAGGCAGCGGCACGTCGATGGGCTGGATAGTGCATTAGCTTCACAGTTCTGAGGACCAGGGGTTCAAACCCTGGCCCGGCTGTGTGGAGTCTCCCCCATGCCTGCATGTGTTTTCTCCGGGCACTCCGGTTTCCTCCCACATTCCAAAAACATGCAACATTAATTGGACAGTCCAAATTGCCCCGAGGTGTGATTGTGAGTGTGGCTATTTGTGTCCATGCGCCCTGTGATTGTCTGGCAACCAGATGAGGGCGTGCCTGCCTGTTGCCTGAAGATAACTGCAATGGGCTCCAGAACTCCCATAACCCTTGTGAGGATAAGCGGCTCCAATACTGGACGGATGTCCTCCAAGACTTTTTTTTTGTGGACACCGTTACTGTGGAATATATGGCAGATAGATATTTGATTGTATTTTATTTGAGGGGTTTTTTTTCGACATTTTTTTGCCCTGTGACATAATTTCATTCGATTTGAGGTCTTTTTATGTTTTTTTTGTTTTTTTTTGGACGAAAGACGGGTAAGAAAGATTTGGGCAGCCAGCACGTTAAAAAAGCACTACATACAACTATTTCGTCAGTACTTTATCGGTAGAAAGACAGCTCTTTCATGGAAAGATGGGTATTTTATGTACGTGTAATTTACATTTATGTAATTTTACGTTTAAAAAGTTTTTGTGACGACGGAAAGCGTGTTGGGTTTGTTGAAGTCAACAGTGACCTCTAGCGTAATTTCCTGAACAACGTCATATGTGCCATAAATCAAAAATACTGTCCATTTTACTTAAGTGTGAGTAGTTATCTCGTAATGAATTGTTGCAGGAAATATATATTTTTACTCAAATATCTCAAAAAATATGCTTTGGGGTGTGCAGCAATAGTAGACAAAAGTTGAAGTGGGGACCCCGAAAGTGTGTGTTTTTTTTTTTTTGTAATTTATTAGCGCGTTGGAAAGCATTCAAACAGCATTTCTTCTGTGGAATGCCACGCCTAAAAATACATATCGTTACTGACCAATTTTAATCTAGTTTTGTAACTATTAAAGTTGGGGAAGGTTTGCAACAATTTCACTTTCTAAAAATAATGACAAAATAGACAGCAAAATGCATTAACTATAACTTACATACATTCTGAAACAAAAAGGTGGGACATTGCTTTGTCTAGGGCGAAATGATGAACTGAATAAATTCCGTAATTCGAGTTAGCGGGGTAGTTTTGAGAAATTTGTTTTTTTTTTTTTTAAATTTATTCACTAGTATGTTCTTACATTTGTCGAAGGCGTTCCAAATATTCTATATATACGTCAAAATGTATTCAAATGAATAATTTGACATGCTACGCTGTTTCGGTTTTGAGCACGTGTGTATGTGAAGACCGTCCCTGTGGAACGTAGGCTCAACGGTGACTTGCTAGCCGACGCGTCACTTCCTTAGCTTTGCGCAGTGGCAGTATCGTAGCCTATGAGGTTCATCCGAGGCGCGATTATTGCTAGTTGAAAACTTTACCCAATACCCCGCCTTGACGACTTGCAATACAGTCGGCTATGGCAATTTTTGACAGTCTCTACGGAGACTAATGATATGTAAATATGAAAACCAAACTGCTATGGTTGAAGATCAATCAATTAAATATGTATGCAGATGTCGCTGGATTGCATTTACTGCTTATACGCGGCATTCACTGAATGTCTTTCATTAGTAATGTGATTGCGTATACAGAACTGGCGGTGTGTTGATTGGTTGAAGCCAGTCGGCCGCCATCTTGGTACTCCCATTACGTGACGATAACAAGGTTTACGTGTTAGATTATGGCGGGGTTTCTTCTCAATTCGGCACCTAGGATTAGAATTGGTTATGTAATCTTGTCATTCTTTCAATTCTTGTAACAATGAAGGGTTTTAAGTAGACTTGGTAAAACAAAAATGGCAAAGTGCAAAGTAACGACATGTCACTACCAAGAAACCTTATATATTACGTAGGGCCCGATTTCCGTGACATGTTAACTTTTCCCAAAATATGCTGTGAAGCACTTTCATCAAAACATTGCAAAAAACTCAGCATTGTTTTTCCATCATAAAAACATGAAATTTGAAGTCAATTAGTTGTATATATTTTTGGAAATAAGGATTCGCAATGGGAAAATACATGCTAAACGCATTGTTCATTTGTTGTCTCTGCGACGTTGGAAAATTTAAACTTGTTTCCTCGCATTTGAAAATCAAATTCAATTTGCAGATTTCTGTATTTTGAAATTCATCAAATTTAACAGAAAATGTGGTTTTTGTCTTATCCACTGACGAAGTTTGGGAAAATATTGACATCCCTTTTTTGCAAAAAATCGTCAGCTTGTAAAGGTGAAGCAGAGAGTGAACAGTGAACAACTACTGGAAACAAAACTTTGTTCAAGTGAATTAAGATACTCAGATAATGAAAAAAAAAAATAACAAATTTTAACTGTGTCAAAGTAAACCTTTCTAATCTACCTGCGGAATATTTTTTCACACCCACGAAAATGACGATTAACGATTGTTTCGGAGCATCAAGATGACTCATATCTGCTTCCGGCGACTTCAGTTTTGGTGGCCAACGAGTCATCCATACGGAAGTAGACGAGTGCCACCGGGATTTGAATAAGGATTTGTATTTGAAATGGGATTTGAAATTGAAATGGTGAGTGGATTTGAATTGGAAATTGGATTTGAAATGTTACATTCAATAATTCGCTGCTTGTTCGTTGTTAAAATTCAACTTCGTTCGTCGACTTCCATACGTCCAGTCTGGCAGTAATCCGCTTCCGTACTATTGGATTCGAATTGAGTGCAGTCGACGCCTTTTTCCGGACACGTGGTTAGATATCTGACACAACATCAAGCGCATGCGTACCTTGAATTTTCGGGTGAGATGCCGCTGTAAATATCAAATAAAATAACATTTTTCAACAATAATAGTGTTTGGTGGAATAAAAAAAAATGAATGTCATGTTGTTTGGTATTAAAGCGGGTTGAGCGTCAACTTGAGTACGCGTTCACTACATAATATCCAAATGACGGCGCGACCTAACTAGCATACAATGGGATGTCCCACAATGCACCGCGGATCAAAGAGAGTACAAAGCTATTTTTCCTCAACTATTTCGGGAACTACGAGCGGAACACCGGAAACAACATCATATGTCAAATAGCTTCGTATAAGAAAATTAGCTTGTGATTCGTTTAAGTCCCGAATTAAGTTGAGCAACATTGAATGACCGCCATTGTGGAACGTAGGTGCGGTGTTAACATGCACAGTCTCGACCGCTCCCAGGTTAGCTTTGCGCAGTGGCAGTATCGTAGCCTATGAGGTCTATCCGAGGCGCGATTATTGCTAGTTGAAAACTTTACCCAATACCCCGCCTTGACGACTTGAAATATAGTCGGCTATGGCAATTTTTGACGGTCTCTACGGAGACTAATATCGATGTCAATGAGAAAATATGATACATAGATACCACATGACTGTTTGACTACCGGAAATTTCTACATCTATGCGCACAGCTCTATGCAAATAATCTATTGTCCAAGTTACTAATATCAAATGTAGTCTGACGTATACACGTTATGCTATTCAGTAGAATCGAAGGTGCTAACGATTTGAACTCATGTGCTAACATTTCATAAACGGTGTCCCCAAAATGCATACACACTTTCAATAATCATAAACTGGATATTAATCATAATTCGAATAAATTTTTTAACATGTAAACGAATTTATAAATATTATTTAAAGTGTGTATGCATATATTTGGTACACCCTGTATATAAATACACTCATACATATATATATGGCATATGTGATTTTTTTTCCCCCCCACGGGTTAGGGTTAGCATAGTTTTATGAATTCATATTTCTTGAATCATTAGTAAATATTCTGGAAGCAAGATGTAACACTACTCTATGCATACATCAAGAATTTAGTCAAATGAATACTTAATTGACTTGAAACAGCCGAAGTTTGGTTTAGTGTGTGGAGACCAAAATACTGGACTGCGCACTCTGCATCCCATCATTGGTTCCGCCGTGGACAACAGGCTCTGACTTCTGGTCAGGGCAAAAAGTATGGTTAAACATACATACATTGTTATGGAAAACGATGCGATACATATATAATAATTAATTATGAAGGTTAAGGTGAAACACGTATCGGTGAAAAGTTACTTCTTTGCGACAAACAATCGTAAGGATGTCAATGGACGTCAACTTTGACGTAAAATAATACGCAAAGCAATGTTTTGCCCTGACAGGAAGATGACTACGTGAAAGGGGCCTGTGCGAAGTCCACTTTTTATTCTACATTGGGGACACCTTCACTGCGGAACGTAGGCTCAACGGTGACTTGCTAGCCGACGCGTCACTTCCTTAGCTTTGCGCAGTGGCAGTATCGTAGCCTATGAGGTTCATCCGAGGCGCGATTATTGCTAGTTGAAAACTTTACCCAATACCCCGCCTTGACGACTTGAAACACAGTCGGCTATGGCAATTTTTGACGGTCTCTACGGAGACTAATATCGATGTTAAAATCAAAGCAATTATAATTCGATAACATAAATCTTAAATTCATCAAAAAGCAAATGAAGCGAGACAAAATTGACTTTCCGGAAGAAATCAGACACGGTGTGTTGACACAAATGGAACATACCCCCAGATGGATCTTTAACCGATCTATTCACTTCCGGTTCCGCTCTTTCATATGACCATTTATGGAAGATAATTAGTGCCACCAGGATTTGAATTTGAAATATAAAATGATAAACTTTTCATTAGTTGCTGACTAAAATTCACCGTCTGTGCGACCAGGCAGATCACTTCAGATCAGAACCGATCACTTTACATTTCAAATCCTGCTTTCTGTGGCATTTAAAATTCAAAGCCTGGTGGCACTAATTTACATCCATAGTTATTTTATTTATGCATTTCTTTCATATTTTAATGTTCCTGCAAATCACGCCCTGTGATTACAATGATTTCGAAACAAAGATTATTATATTATTATATTTTCCCTAACATAACAGCCTGTGGTAGGTGCTGGACATGGAAGTCAAGGAGAGCCAGAGCCAATTGTTTCCCTTCTTTATTGAACTTGCATGCAATGCTTTAAAAATCCAACAGATGTCGCCTTTAACACGACAACACAGTTTCAGCACAGTGTCGACCGTTTGGGAAATCTCCTGCACGTCACTATACTTACGTGGGATGTCCATCCATCCATCCATCCATCCATCAATTTTCTTAGCCGCTTATCCTCAAGAGTGTTGCGAGGAGTGCTGGAGCCTATCCCAGCTGTCAACGGTCAGGAGGCGGGGTACACCCCGAACTGGTTGCCGGCCAATCGCAGGGCACATGGAGACAAACGGTCACAATCACACCTGGGGGCAATTTAGCGTGTCTAATTAATGTTGCATGCTTTTGGGATGTGGGAGGAAACCGGAGTGCCCGGGGAAAACCCGCGCAGCCACGGGGAGAACATGCAAACTCCACACAGGCGAGGCCGGGATTGAACCCGGGACCTCAGAACTGTGAGGCCAACGCTTTACCAGTTGAGCCTTGACTGTAAGGAGTGTCAAGCAGTAAGGCTTCGTTGACGATGAGTGGCAGACGGCATCCTTGCGCAGTGGCAATACTGTAACCTATGAGGTCTATCCGAGGTGCGGTTTTTGCTAGTTGAAAACTTAACCCAATACCCCGCCTTGACGACTCGACATATAGTTGCCTATGGCAATTTTTGACAGTCTCCTTTGAGACTAACTTGTTTGTCAACAAAAATAATTACCCCGGCACACTTAATTTAGCTGAGTTTAAGGTTTACTTCGGTGTTAACCTTCACGCTAACCTTCAAAGTTGCTTAGCTAATGCCTTTTTCAAAAATGTACTTCCGAGACAAGCATACATGATACCTTGATGCAGTTGGCCGTTTATAGTTTGAGACTCCTTCAATTGGCACAAAATGTGCATAACCCTAAAACTGGCAACTGAGAGCCATTAAAGAAAAACGACATGGCTTCTCGAGACATCTATCTATCTATCTATATATCTATCTATCTATCTATATATCTATCTATCTATCATCCCACTCACCCACATTCATCTATCTATCTATCGATCTATCTATCTATCTATATCTATCTATCTATCTATATCTATCTATCTATCTATCTATCATCCCACTCACCCACATTCATCTATCTATCTATCTATCTATCTATCTATCTATCTATCTATCTATCTATCTATCTATCTATCTATCTCAACCACCCACCCACATCCATCCATCCATCCATCCATCCATCCATCCATCCATCCATCCATCCATCCATCCATCCATCCATGCCGCCATAATTATCTTTGGATGAAGTATGGTGGTAGCCGACGAGCCATGTTTATCTGACGCGTGATTATTATACATTTATATCATTATTATTAATGTTAATTCATATTATTATTTATATTCATATCAATACTGCATCTTAATTATTGGCAACGTCAATTTTTGATTGTGTCTACGAAGACTGATGCTGAGTGTGAACGGACTCATCACAAGGTGTAATATTATTCTTTGACCGTTGGGGGGCAGTGTTGCGTAATTTTTCCACACGTCCACAGTTATCGTCTTACTTCGACGTCCTTTGAAGCGAGTGCATCGTGAGCAGTGTGTCTTTAATTGAGTCCGTTCTCTTGGGGCGCACGATTTTATTTTCGTTTAATTAATTTAAGTTGTAATTCGAGTGCTGGAAATTAAACGGCAACACGTGGCTTTGTTTGCCCTCAAGCAGGAGGCCTGCCAGACATAAAAACATTCGCAGCGGCACCACAGAATTAGTTCCTAGGTAACAATGTGACCGTGCAGACAATCGCTATGGAAACCAGTGCATCTGCTCGGTCTCCCAGTTCTCCGAGGGAAATATGATATGGCCTTTCTGACACGGGTGCCCGTGTCCGACAGTTGATCGTCAATCATAACCGGGCGAAAATCTACAAAGCGTTCACTCATGGGTGTCAAACTCAAGGCCCGGGGGCCGGATTCGGCCCACCACATGATTTACGTGGCCCGCGGAGGCATATCGTTGGTGTCAAAATCTGTGATTTTTGTGAAAATATGTCCCAACATTTCAAACGGTCATTGTCATAAATGATAATGTTGAGATATTATAAGGCATTTTTTTGGGTTGCCAAACATGAAGAATGGTTGAAAAACCCGTTACGCTTGATTCCTGATTCCAAAACCAGTTCATAAATTCCATGTGTAACGTTGATGAGACGATTCAGGATTTCTACGGTTTCACCGTAACGCCCCACTTAGGGAAATCGTAACTACAATGTGGCCCGTGACAAAAAAAAAAAAAAAAGAGTTTGACACCCCTGCTTTAACTCGTCGGTTGAAAATATGTCATTGTTTACATATGGAACAGTCCAAGATGCATGAATAATCTTTGATGTGTGAAAATGGTGGAGAACCCCACTCGGGTTCTGTGTTTATTAGCAAAGGGTCTGCGCTTCATTTTCCGTGGCTCGATGGACTCGCAACAGCTGTGAAAAACTAGCAGTGCGTATTATTTTGAGGGGGGTGGGGGGGGGCTTTATCTGGGTGATTTGCCCTTTGACCCGCTCAGGTGTGCTCCCTCTGACTCCAATGCGTCACGACACCTGTTTTGTCACTTGTTAGCAAATTGGAGAGCGTTCAAAAGGGTCTTCTGTGAGACGCCATGCCCCAAAAAAATTCACACTGGCCAATTTTAATCGAGGCTCATAACTATTAAAATTGGGGAAAGCTTGCAACAATTTCACTTTCTAAAAATACAGAGAAAATAGACAGCAAAATGCATTAATTATAATTTATATACTCTGAAACAAAAAGGTGGAACATTGCATTGTCGATGGTTAAAATTATTAATCTAATGAGTTGTGTGGTAGTTTTGAGAGATTCATATTTGTTGAATAACTAGTCATTTCTTCATACATTTGTTGAAGGCATTCCAGATATTCCCCATATACGTCAAGAACTTGTTCAAATGAATAATTTGACATGAAACATCCTCCCGACATCACATTTCGGTTTGTGTGCGCGCGTGGAGACCGTCACTGTGGAACATCCGCCAAATGGTGACTTGCCTTTCAACGCATTGATTCGGTAGCTTTGCGCAGTGGCAGTATCGTAGCCTATGAGGTTCATCCGAGGCGCGATTATTGCTAGTTGAAAACTTTACCCAATACCCCGCCTTGACAACTTGAAATATAGTCGGTTATGGCAATTTTTGACAGTCTCTCCGTAGACCAAAATTGATGTCAATATCAATTGAGTGAATAGTTAGTTGGAGGAGTAATGTGTGCTACATGTCACAGTGTGTCAGCCTTTTTAATCTGAGCCTATCCCCTGCTACTTCCTCTCTAACCCAAAGTGTCATGTCTTCTCTCACAACATCCATCAACCTTCTCTTTGAACTTCCTCTCGCTCTTTTGCCTGGCAGCTTTCATCCTCAGGACAATTCTACCAATGTACTTATTCTCTTGCTTCTGGACATGTCCAAACCATCCAAGTCGGCTTTCTCGAACCTTGTCTCCAAAACATCCAAATGTGGCTGTCCCTCGAATGAGCTCATTTCTAATCCTATCCAACCTGCGAGAACCTCAACCTCTTCATTTCTTCCACCTCCAGTTCTGCTTCCTGTTGTCTCTTCTGTGCCGCCGTCTCTAATCCGTACACCACTGTTTTATAAACTTTGCCCTTCATCCTCACAGAGAATCTTCTGTCACATAACACACCAGACACCTTCTGCCAGCTTTTCCAACCTGCTTGGACCAGTTTCATCACTCCCTTACCACACTTGCAATTGCTCTCAATTGTTGACCCCAAGTGTTTTTGAGTTATCCACCGTCTCTCTCTTCTCCCTGTAGCCTCACTCTTTCCCTTCCACCCTTCTCATTCATGCACATATATTTTGTATTACTCTGACTAATCTTCATTTCTCTCCTTTCCAGTGCATACCTCCATTTTTCTATTTGTTCCTCCCCCTGTTCCCTGCTTTCACTTCAGATCACAATATCGTCTGCGAACATCAGCAAACAGGAAGGGGCTCAGAGCGGATCCCTGATGCAGTCCCACTGCCACCTTAAATTCTTCTCTCACATCTCACCACAGTTCTTCTGCCCTCATATATGTCCTGTACTATTCTAACATATTTCTCCGCCACACGGAACTTCGGCATGCAATACCGCAGTCCTTCTCTTAGGCTTTCTCTAGATCCAAAAGACACAATTTAGCTCCTTCTGACCTTCTCAGCACTTTTCCACTGGCATCGTCAAGGCAAGTAATGCATCTGTGGTACTCTTTCTCGGCATGGAATCATACCGTTGCTCGCAGATACTTACTTCTGTCCCGAGTCTCGCCTCCACTACTCTTTCCCATAACTTCATTGTGTGGCTCATTGACTTTATTCCTCTATAGTTCCTGCAGTTCTGCAAATCACCTCTGTTCTTAAAAATGAGAACTAACACACTTTTCCCCCATTCTTCATGCATCTTCTCGCACACTAGTATTCTGTTGAGTAAGTTGGTCAAGAACTCCACACCCACCTCTCCTAATTGCTTCCATACCTCCCCAGGTATGTCACCAGAAACTACTCCTTTTACATTTTTTCATCCTCTTTAGTGCCTTCCTAACTCCCCCCTTACTAATCATTGGTACTTCCTGGTCCTTCACACTTGCCTCTTCTACTCTTCCTTCTCTTGCATTTTCTTCATTCATCAACTTCTCACGTCAACCCATGTGAACCAGGAAGTGGCCCGGTACTCAACGGTGGATGGAGACCGTCACTGTGGAACATCTGCCAAATGGTGACTTGCGTTTCAACGCATTGATTCGGTAGCTTTGCGCAGTGGCAGTATCGTAGCCCATGAGGTTCATCCGAGGCGCGATTATTGCTAGTTGAAAACTTTACCCAATACCCCGCCTTGACGACTTGAAATATAGTCGGCCATGGCAATTTTTGACAGTCTCGACAGAGACTAATTTTGATGTCAATGATAATTGAGGGAACCATCACTTCATGCTCACTCTCTCTGCTGTCTCTACTCTTGTCCCCAAAAGATCAAACTTTGGGTGTCCCTCTAATGAGCTCATTTCTAATCCTATCCAACCTTTCTCGCTCTGACGGAGAATCTCAACATCTTGAATTCTGCTACGTCCAGTTCTGCTTCCCGTTGTTACTCCAGTGCCATCGTCTCTAACCCGTACACCACTGTTTTATAATGTTTGCCCTTCATCCTAGAAGAGACTCTTCTGTCACATAAAACACCAGACACCTTCCAGCAGCTGTTCCAACCCGCTTGGACCCGTTTCTTTACTTCCTTACCACACTCACCATTGCTCTGGATTGTTGACCCCCTAGGATTTGATGTCATCCACCCTTGATATCGCTTCTTCTTGTAGCTTTACTCTTCCCCCTCTGCCCCTCTCATTCATGCACATATATTCTGTTTTACTTGCGCTAATCCTCATTCCTCTCCTTTCCAGTGCGTGCCTCCATCTGTTTAATTGTTCCTCCGCCTGCTACCTGCTTTCACTGCATGTCACAATATCAACTGCAAACATCATGGTCCAAGGGGACTCCAGTCCAACCTCATCTGTTAGCCTATCCATTACTACCGCAAACACGAAGGGGCTCAGCGTGGATCCCTGATGCTGTCCCACCTCCAACTTAGATCCTTCTGACACACCTATGGCACACCTCACCACTGTTCTGCTGCCATCATACATGTCCTGTACTATTTTAACATACTTCTCTGCCACACCAGACTTGCGCATGCAGTACCACAGTTCCTCTCTTGGTTCTCTGCCATAGGCTTTCTCGAGGTCTACAAAGACACAATGGAGCACCTTCTGACCTTCTCCGTACTTTTCCACGAGCATCATCAAGGCATATAACAATAATAATAATAATGGGACTTTTTGTCGGCATGAAACCAAATTGTTGCTCGCAGATACTTACTTCTGTCCCGAGTCTCGCCTCCACTATTCTTTCCCATAACTTCATTGTGTGGCTCATTGACTTTATTCCTCTATAGTTCCTGCAGTTCTGCAAATCACCTCTGTTCTTAAAAATGAGAACTAACACACTTTTCCCCCATTCTTCATGCATCTTCTCGCACACTAGTATTCTGTTGAGTAAGTTGGTCAAGAACTCCACACCCACCTCTCCAAATTGCTTCCATACCTCCACAGGTATGTCATCAGAAACTACTCCCTTTCCATTTTTTCATCCTCTTTAGTGCCTTTCTAACTTCCCCGTTTCCTAATCATTGGCACTTCCTCGTCCTTCACACTTGCCTCTTCAACTCTTCCTTCTCTCGCATTTTCTTCATTTATCAACTTCTCAAGTCAACCCATGTGAACCAGGAAGTGGCCCGGTACTCGACGGTGGATGGAGACCGTCACTGTGGAACATCCACCAAATGGTGACTTGCTTTTCAAGGCATAGTTTCAGTAGCTTTGCGCAGTGGCAGTATCGTAGCCCATGAGGTTCATCCGAGGCGCGATTATTGCTAGTTGAAAACTTTACCCAATACCCCGCCTTGACGACTTGAAAAATAGTCAGCTATGGCAATTTTTGACAGTCTCTACGTAGACTAATATTAATGTCAATAATAATTGAGGGTGCCATCACTTCACGCTCACTCTCTTGACTGTCTCCACCCTTCTCTCCAAAAGATCCAACTTTGGATGTCCCTCTAATGAGCTCATTTCTAATCCCGTTGAACCTTTATCGCTCTGACGGAGAATCTCAACATCTTGAATTCTGCTATGTCCAGTTCTGCTTCCTGTTGTTTCTCCAGTGCCATCGTCTCTAACCCGTACACCACTGTTTTAGAAAGTTTGCCCTTCATCCTAGAAGAGTCTTTTCTGTCACATAGAACACCAGACACCTTCCAGCAGCTGTTCCAACCCGCTTGGACCCGTTTCTTCACTTCCTTACCACACTCACCATTGCTCTGGATTGTTGACCCCCTAGGATTTGATGTCATCCACCCTTGATATCGCTTCTTCTTGTAGCTTTACTCTTCCCCCTCCGCCCCTCTCATTCATGCACATATATTCTGTTTTACTTGGGCTAATCCTCATTCCTCTCCTTTCCAGTGCGTGCCTCCATCTGTTTAATTGTTCCCCCGCCTGCTATATGCTTTCACTGCATGTCACAATATCAACTGCGAACATCATGGTCCAAGGGGACTCCAGTCCAACCTCATCTGTTAGCCTATCCATGACTACCGCAAACAGGAAGGGGCTCAGCGTGGATCCCTGATGCAGTCCCACCTCCAACTTAAATTCTTCTGTTACACCTAAGGCACACATCACCATTGTTCTGCTGCCATCATACATGTCCTGTACTATTTTAACATACTTCTCTGCCACACCAGACTTGCGCATGCAGTACCACAGTTCCTCTCTTGGTTCTCTGCCGTAGGCTTTCTCGAGGTCTACAAAGACACAATGGAGCACCTTCTGACCTTCTCCGTACTTTTCCACGAGCATCATCAAGGCATATAACAATAATAATAATAATGGGACTTTTTGTCGGCATGAAACCAAATTGTTGCTCGCAGATACTTACTTCTGTCCCGAGTCTCGCCTCCACTATTCTTTCCCATAACTTCATTGTGTGGCTCATTGACTTTATTCCTCTATAGTTCCTGCAGTTCTGCAAATCACCTCTGTTCTTAAAAATGAGAACTAACACACTTTTCCCCCATTCTTCATGCATCTTCTCGCACACTAGTATTCTGTTGAGTAAGTTGTTCAAGAACTCCACACCCACATCTCCAAATTGCTTCCATACCTCCACAGGTATGTCACCAGAAACTACTCCTTTTCCATTTTTTCATCCTCTTTAGTGCCTTCCTAACTCCCCCCTTACTAATCATTGGCACTTCCTCGTCCTTCACACTTGCCTCTTCTACTCTTCCTTCTCTTGCATTTTCTTCATTCATCAACTTCTCAAAGCATTCTTTCCATCTATTTAGCACACTACTGGCATCAGTCAACACATTTCCATCCCTATCCTTAATCACCCTTACCTGCTGCACATCCTTCCCATCTGCATCCCTCTGTCTGATCAACCTGTAGAGATCCTTTTCTGCTTATTAAAATGAATAATTTGACATGAAACATCCTCCCGACACAGTGTTTTGGTTTAGTGTGTATGCATGTGTGTATGTGAAGACCGTCACTGTGGAACGAACGCCAAATGGTGACTTGCTCGTCAATGCGGCCGTTCTGTAGCTTTGCGCAGTGGCAGTACCGTAGCCTGTGAGGTTCATCCGAGGTGCGGTTATTGCTAATTGAAAACTTTACCCAATACCCCGCCTTGAAGACTTGTAATATAGTCAGCTATGGCAATTTTTGGCAGTCTCCACGGAGACTAACTTATTTGTGAATATGAAACTGGCAGGTACAAACAAGATGAGTGATCTTGACTGCATGTAATTTTCACATTTGGTGTGGTTCTTTAAATGCCAAGGTTGACTTGCTGCTGTAATCCAAATATATGTGATGTATGAATGTTATGCATTCTTGTGTTCTATACTCCATAACCAAAAGGTGCAAAATTGCCTTTTCTTAGGCTAAAATGGTTAATTGAATAAAGTAGATAATTGAAGTTAGTGATGAGGTTCCAAACAGTTGCATATATCAACTAACTCTGTTGTGAAATTGCTTTATTATTTGGTTTTGTTTAATCATATAACAAATACCCCACCCAAAAAAATACATACATTATTAATTATATACAGTAATCGGAAAACTATTTTTTCTCTGATTATTCAATAAATTGATGAAATAATCAACAGAATAATCAGTTGTAAAGAAACATTCAATAGTGACAGCACAAGTTTTTATATCTTCTCCGTGTAACATTTTTTCCCCCATACACGAGCTAGGAATGTGTTTATTTACATACCTTTTTGCAATGACTGTAACGCAGCAGCAAAACAGCTCCAACAGAAAAGTTTTATACATCTTCCTCCTGTTCAGTGAAACCACCAAAGTCGTCGTCTTCAGTATCGACGTTGAAGATCCTCAGAACCTCTCCATCACGCACCATTTCCGTCTCTCTGTCGTTCTCAATGTCATTTTTGTTTCTAGTTGCCGTTGAAGTTGATCTGTTCTCACGTAGCAGTTAAGCCTTTTAATCTGTTGGTTATAGTAGACTCTTCCACTCTGCTTCACGTGTTTAAAATCTACCGGAAGACTTCAGAAAAGGAAGACCTTTACTTGCCGGTAATTTTTGTGAAAGATTTTAAATTAATGATTGTGAGTGTGACTGTTGTTTGTCTCCATGTGCCCTACGATTGGTTGGCAACCAGCTCAGGGTGTATCCCAACTCCTGCCCATTGATATGTGGGACAGGGTTCCGGTGACACTTGTAAGGATAAGCAGCTCAGATAATGGGATAGCTAAATTAAAAATGTACATTTTGCATTCGCGGCACGGTGACTTAGGTCAAGCGTTGGCCTCACAGTTCCGAGGTCCCGGGTTCAATCCCAGACCCACCTGTGTGGAGTTGGCATGTTCTCCCCGTGCCTGCTTGGGTTTTCTCCGGGTGGGCACTCCGGTTTCCTCCCACATCCCAAAAACATGCAACATTAATTGGACACTCTAAATTGCCCCAAGGTGTGATTGTGAGTGTGGCTGTTTGTCTCTATGTGCCCTGCAATTGGCTGGCAACCAGTTCAGGGTGTACCCCGCCTCCTGCCCATTGACAGCTGGGATAGGTCCTGCACTCTCCATGACCCATGTGAGGATAAGCAGCAAAGAAAATGGATGGATGGATAGGTTTTGCATTCATGCATGTCATGCTGCTTCCTGGTTTGTGGTCACCAAAAACTAGCACTGTCTTCTTCTACGCATGCTAGAGGTAGCTTCATCTTCTTCTTTTGGCAATTGAAATTGATTCTTCTTCTATGCTTAATTGAGGTAGATTCTTCGTCTTCTTCGAGCGCTGAAGGTAAAGTCTTCCTCTACACATTGGAGGCATCCACGCATGCCCAAACCCGAGTGCATTTTAACAATATCGCTTAAACACGTTGTTATTGTAGTGTTAAACTCATAGCCGCTAGCGACAAAAAACAAAACAAAACAAAACAATATTTTAATTGCATCGTCCAGAAAATAAGGAATTCTGAAATACAAAGATGTAAAATTCCGGTGTAGACGTTAAAGGTGGGCCACTGACTCAAAATGACCCACCAGCTGCTGTTGTTCAGTCGTAATACGCCGTCTTATTGATGGCCAAGTAGCAGACATCAGGAAGACAATCATGATGATGGAGGTTAAAGATGGTGGAAATGAAGTCCCGACGGTGAAGCACTTTGTCCCTTTACAAATCCTCCTTCCTGCATTGTGATAAACAAATTGAGCTGTCCTGCTTTCAAAGGTCCTGATGCAATTATTCCAACTGCTTTTATTTCTCTGAGGAATTGGGACCTGTCTGCGCTGAAAATCGCACCCATATTTTCTGGCATTAACTTGATTTATGGAGACGGTCAATAACATTTCCTGGACATGATATGCTCGACAGAGGACTTCGATGTCAGCGCTTGGCTTTTATCAGAAAGTGGATCTTTTGATTTGTTTAGAAATGTCAGCGGAAGACTCAACGAGAAACTACAAGCTTATCGGATATCTGTCCGAAAGGACAACATGTAGATGCTAGATAATAGATAAACTATGATTTATAGTTGTTTACAATTAATGCGGTGAGTGTGGTTAAAAAGCAGAGGGATTACAAAATGTGCCGGTCGTCAAATTGTTTGCTTATCTGTCTCTGAACAAATAGATAACATAAATACATTCAAACCCTAAATGTTGATTGTGAAGATAAAGGGCTTGGGCAATGGATGGATGGATGATCAGCCTGATCTGTATCGAACGATATGTAGCGTTTTATGATGATCAGAAGCATAATTTGCCGATACGATCAATCTTCTTCTTCTTCTTTTCCTTTCGGCTTGTCCCGATTAGGGGTCGTCACAGCGCGTCATCTTTTTCCATCAAAGCCCATCTCGTGCATCTTCCTCACTAACACCCACAGTCTTCATGTCCTCCCTCATCACGTCCATCATTCTTTTCTTTGCTCTTCCTCTCGCGGCTAATCTTTATTCCTCTCCTTTCCAGTGCGTGTTCTTTCGTTTCTTTCTTTCTAATTGTTCCCCCACCTGCTCCCTGCTTTCCCTGCATATCACAATATCATTTGCGAACATCATGTTCCAAGGGGATTCCAGTCTAACCTCGTCAGTCAGCCTATCCATTACTACCGCAAACGGGAAGGGGCTCAGGGCGGATCCCTGATGCAGTCCCACCTCCACCTTAAATTCCTCTGACGCACCTACGGCACATCTCACCGCTGTTACGCTGTCCTCATACATGTCCTGTACCATTCCAACATATTTTGCGCCTCCCCTTCTAATCCACCTCTGCGAGCAGGCAACAAAACATTATGTAACCTAGCAAGCTAGTGCTAGCACTGACGATTTTGCGTAAACATGCCGCCGTTCTGTCAAATCACACTCTAAAGTTTTTGGTGTGGGTGAAGTAATTTCATTACAATGATTAATTACAGTAAGTTAGCAGCCATCATTTCCATCATGTTATGTAATGTTGGTTTGACCTGACTGATTAGAATATTTGACCCGAGTAGAACAGTGATTTCCAACCTTTATGGAGCCAAGGCACATACTTTACAACTGAAAAATGTCTCAACACACCAACAAACAAAAATGTCACAAAAAGTGGCTACGTTAATTACTGTATGTACTTCCTGCCCTTGAATAGAAGACTATTCTTTTGTTCAGTCTGTCAGTATGCCTAAATGGCATAAATAGAGAAACAATGATACATTATTTATTGTAAATTGAGCCCAAGACTGTCATTTTTCACAACATACAGTGAAGAAAACAAGTATTTGAACACCCTGCTCTCCCACTTGGAAATCATGGAGGGGTCTGAAATGTTCATCGTAGGTTCATGTCCACTGTGAGAGAGATCATCTAAAAAGAAAAATCCAGAAATCACAATGAAAGAGTTTTTAATTATTAATTTGTGTGATACAGTTGCAAAAAGGTATTTGAACACCTGTCTATCAGCTAGAATTCTGACCCTCAAGCACCTGTTAGTCCGCTACAAGTCAACCTCCACTCCATCGAATATCCCGAATCAGATGCACCTCTGTGAGGTCCTTAGCTGCATAAAGACACCTGTCCACCCCATACAATCACTAAGACTTGAACATGTAACATGACCAACAAGACCAAAGAGCTGTCCAAAGACACCAGAGGCAAAATTGTACAACTCCACACGGTTGGAAATGGCTACAGAGAAATTGCCAAGCAAGTTGGTGGAAAAAAAAGGTCCACTGTTGGAGCAATCATTAGAAAATGGAAGAAGTTTAACATGACGGTCAATCTCAACCAGAGTGGAGCCCCACGCAAGATATCACCTCGTGGGGTCTCAATGACAATTAGAAAGGTGAGGAATCAGCCCATACAGAGGAGTCATGGGAGAAAGTTTTGTGGTCAAATGAGACCAAAGTGGAACTTTGTGGTTATAATTCCACTTATCGTGTTTGGAGGAAGACGAATGATGAGTTCCATCCCAAGAACACCGACCCTACTTTGAAGCATAGGGGTGGTAGCATCATGCTTTGAGGGATTTTTTTCTGCACATGGCACAGGATGACTGCAGTGCATCAAGGAGAGGATGACCGCGGCCATGTATTGTGAGATTTTGGGGAACAACCTCTTTCCCTCAGTCAGAGCATTGAAGATGGGTCGTGGCCCGGCCTTTCAACATGACAATGACCCGAAGCACACAGCCAGGAAAACCAAGGAGTGGCTCTGTAAAAAGCCTATCAACTACCTTTGCCTACCTTTAGAGGGAGCTGAAACGCCGTGTTTCTCAGCGACAGCCCAGAAAGCTGTCTGATCTAGAGAAGATCCGTGAGGAGGAGTGGGCCAAAATCCCTCCTGCAGTGTGTGCAAACCTGGTGAACAAGTACAGGAAACGTTTGACCTCTGTCATTGCAAACAAAGGCTACTGTACTAAATATTAGCATTGTTTTTTCTCAGGTGTTCAAATACTTATTTCCAGCTGTATAACACAAATAAATCGTTAAAACAAATCATACATTGTGATTTCTGGATTTTTCTTTTTAGATGATCTCTCTCACAGTGGACATGAACCTACGATGAAAATTTCAGACCCCTTCATGATTTGTAAGTGGGAGAACTTGCAATATAGCAGGGTGTTCAAATACTTGTTTTCATCACTGTCAAGACAGTAACACAAAAGTGTATATTTTCTTTCCACGTGTTCCTCTCTGTTGTCACAGCTATTGCCCCTGAGTCTCTGGAAGCTCAGCAGCTTGCTGACCTCCCTCCTGTTTGCTTCGGCGCTCACCAACAAAGCCGACTGAGCTGCAGGCTCGTTGACTTAAGACATGACCGACTCGCAGCCTGTTGCCTGGGGTGCTTGTCTACGCTTCATTTTGTCCTGCGACGCCGTGGCCAGCTGTAAATGCGAGATGAGTCATAGGCGAGTCCCCCCTAGCCAGTGTGCAGTGACGCTCCGGGGCGCCCTTCATTCACTGCCGTTTATTGCGAGGATTTTCCTCACTTAAGTTAGCAAAGCCAGACCGACGACACAATAAAATTCTACCCGATGTGAATTTGAATGAAGGACGAGCCTCAGTTTCAGGATTTCACAACTCTCATAAGCAAGGCATCAAGTGGACGTACAGTAAGCATGCTGTTGTGCTAACAGAAAACATGCAGATAGTAGTTGCTAAGGAACTGCTGCGGTGACGGTGTTGGACGGTGATAATTATATTACTGGAACATGATTGCGTATGAAGAATTAACCAGAATATGATGGTGAGACAAGACTGCAGTTCCAGAGTAAACCAAGTCATGCTCGAATACGCCCACTGGACGTTAACCTCGCCAGACAGTGTGACACAACTACTGTGGCTGGAGGACACGACAGTCTGCATCAGACTTCATCAGGCATTGGAGCAGGCTGCTAAGAAGGAATATGTACTTGGCAGACTACTCAACGACATATTTTAACCACTTCGGCACACAAGTAATGTAAAAAACAGTGTTGCTTCAGTGCAGGGAGCGTGGGTTCAGTTCCGACTCAGACAAGATTAGCCAGATTACACATTGGACCGGCAACCTAGTGGTAAATGTAATCTGCCTTTTGTGTGAAGTCACAGAAACCATGAATTAAGAATTTTGCTTGAATAGCGGTTCGGAAAATGGATGATGGGTGTTCTCTGAAAACGTTTAGGTCTTTAAATATTGGACACCAGAGGGCACCAGGGATTATGCCTTGACAGAGGGTTGGTTCTGGTATAAAATATCCGTTTTGCCATAAAAGTATTAAGGTCTGGTAATACAGCACGTCTATGTACATAGAAGTATGACAGATCCTTTAGTTAACTGAAGCAAATTGTGGCGACAAGCGCTAACAACCAGAAGGCCCCGGTGAAGTAATTTTTTGCTCCACGCATTTAATTTATACTTGCTGTTAGACACAAGTAATTTAAGAACCACTGAGCACTGAAGTCTAGATTGTTGTTGTTGCCTCCAATCGATACAAATGTCCTCTACATCACTACTTTCAGGTAACGAGCACTTGAAATTAACATTTAAATTGAAGGTTTGCATTACAAGAGCGATTACTGACATTGCCGTTTACCTGCTCACTCAAAAACTCGTCAAATAAAGTCAACAGGAAGCACCACCGTGGATTTATCTGTTGGCCATTGAAGGTTATCGGACGATATTAATCCAGGCAATTTCCAGTCCAGAAATTGAGTGGGCCGCCAAAGTGCCACCTTGAGTGGCTAACTCATAAAATTGCGGTTGTTTGATTGTCCGTGTTTCACGCAAAGGTGGTGTAAAGTCAAGTGAGAAATAACAGCCCAATTTTTAAAATAGCCCAATTTCAAGTAGGTGCACGTGCCTAAATGGCCAATTGTAATCATGATTATCGTGATACACACATTCTAATATTGTACTTGTAGTGGCGAGAATGAAGCTAGCTTGTTACTCCTGACGTAAAATAGCTTTAAAAAATAACTTGTCTACCGTTAAAAAAAGTTTCCAGTCAGTACTACTCGATGTGTTAGTCAAACAGTAGCTACAAAAATCCCCTTCTGCATCAGAACGTTGTTAAACATGCTGTAATCAAACCATTGGATTGCTTTTAGCCGTGTAGCGTAAGCTAACGTTGGCTACCACCAGACATCAATAATTCCTGAACTCATTTATACAATCTGCAAATCGGAATTAATGTTTAATATCGACACATTGTGGTCATAGGACACTGTTATGTATTTTAGATGAAGTGGGAAATCACCAAAAGGAAATCACGTCCCTGGGTGGGCTCGAACCACCAACCTTTCGGTTAACAGCCGAACGCGCTAACCGATTGCGCCACAGAGACATCTGATACCGGAATTACGCGGCTGCTACTATTATCTCTACAAAAGACGCACGGAAATGTGTTACAGTCTGATAGTTTGTCCAGATAGTTGTTGAACCTATCAATGCAACCTAGTTTTTGGTGTATTTATGTTTATTTGAAACATTTTGTTTGCATGACACTTGCTACTTAGTATAATCAAAAGACTGACGTTGGAGGAGGAAGCCACGTCCATGTGGGAGCTTGACAATTTCCCCATTTCATTGGATTTAAAGTGAAATAATACATAAATTACAGGTTTACTATTTCCCGTTAAAAGGGCTTTTGATGAGGAAGTATCGCAATAAAAAAATATGCATAGTATTTTGTCTGGGTTATGTAAGTTTGGAGGTACTTCCGCCTGACACAATGACTCATGGTCATAATTTTGACTTTTGCTCAAACTATGGTTTGAACGCCCAAATCAACATTGCAACATCTTTCAATTTGTGTCATCATCTTCCTTGAACCAAGAAGTATTCTACTAGCTGACAAAAAAAGTGTAATTACTACTTTTTTTCCTCACTTTTGTCAAAAGTTTGAGAAACCTCAGGCCAGAATTGGCAGGATTTCCCGATTGCAGCCAGGGAAGACTGTCAGCCCAACAGGTGAATTACAAAATTGACTTCGCGGTTTTAAGGACGTGGCTGTCCTGTCTGATACATTCAAATGAGTCCACAAATGTTCTTTTTGCCTGCGACTGTCCTTCCCTGCCCACTTATGTCCAGCTCGGCGGGACTATTCTGCATTCCGGTGCACAACATCTTTTGTGTGTGTGTGTGTCCTGTTCTTCACCCTTGTGAAGTAAGAACAGGACAAGAGGACAGGACAAGAAAAGGAGAAAACTCATGCGAGACAAGGATAGTGCACCCAGTTATATGGAGGTTAAGAACCACAGCCTTCACTTTTGTCCAGCTCGGTGGGACTTTTCTGCATTCCGGTGCACAACATCTTTTTTGTGTGAGTGTGTGTGTGTCCTGTTCTTCACCCTTGTGAAGTAAGAACAGGACGAAAGGTCAGGACAAGAACAGGAGAAAGCAAATGCGAGACAGGGATTGTGAACCCAGTTATATGGAGGGGAAGGACCTCGCCCAATCGATGGAGGATGCAATGGGGGCCAGGGGTCCACCTGAGAGGAACCTTGTGGACAGGACACGTCCCACGCAGAGGGATCCAGGTTGGTCCGCCAGCTCCTCCAAGGTTTCTCAACAACTCCCGGTTCCACACTCATTCGCCAAATGCTGGCAGGTGGTGGCAAATTAAAAAACTAATCATTTCAAAAACTGAATCCGTTCAATTCTTTCACTTAAAATATTTGTTCTTTAGATCGAATCGTTTGCAAATGTAACAACACTATGGCTTTTTTTTTTTTTTTTTAAATCAATCTCTCTTCCGTACCTTCATTTCCTTCCTCGGTATTGATCTTCAAAAGAGAACGCCTGTCGGTGCTTCTCAACGCTGTTGTTGCCACGTTGTATTCTACAAGTGGTTTTCGTTTCTCACGAGCACGAAACGCTCGGTGACCCTGCCAATTACGCCTCCAGGAAGATTCTAAAATAGCAGTGTCTGACATTTCACTTTCAGTATAAATGTCAAGGATAACCAAGGTCAAAAGTCAAACATTGAGAGCACCCGAGTTTATTGTAACTGGGTACAAGATGTTGACGTGTGGGAACAATTCCTTGTTGGTCTGTTTCTGAAAATAACAACAGTACCTCATCACTGGATGGGTACAAAAGTGATCTTCATATTGCTTCTCTTTGATGACAGATTTTTCTGTACACGCCTCTGAAGCTCGTCATTGCCAGGCAGCATGTGCAAGGTGCTACATCCAGGGCGAAAAATGGGCATTGGCACTTTGCCGGCTGTGTTTCACAGCTGTGCGACACTCTTCAAGGCTCAGTCTCAGCTTGAAAATGTGCATCACTATGCTACGCGCTACACAGTCAGTGCGCACAGTACTTGTCGGGAGCCTTCATCCTGCGTTGACCGTCTTACCAATCATCCGCAACTTCTACTCTAAACCCTGAGCCATAAACCTGAACCTCAAAGGTCCACTGTCATGAAATGCACGATTTTTAGTATGTTATTAATGAAAAAACAGCAGCCGGTATGGACCCATCCGCTTTTTCACCACAAAACATGATTTTGACGTATATGGCTTTTTGGAACTCCCGCCATGAAAATCCTCTCGATGGATTTGTTTTTGACAAGAAGCGGGAAGTGACGTACAGGGCAGTAGCGCACTCAAGCGGTGTCGTCTGTTTATACTAGTTTTACCTACTGGAAGGTAGCTCGTTGTTCCGTCGCGTTAGCCAAAATGCCGACTTGTTGTCTTGCTGGATAATGTTCGAGCACTCAGGAGGAAAGATTCGCCCCTTCATACTTTTCCAAAAGACCTTGTTCGTCGGGAAAAATTGATTGCACGGGTGCAAAGGATGAAAGACTTGTGGGTTCCAAATGACAGGTAGCTGTGTATACAGCTTCTAAAAAATACAATAGTTGTGGGGGTGGGGGAGGGGGGTAATCTGTAAATCAGGGGTGCTAAATGTGTCGATGTGCGCATCAGAAGGCTTCCGTCCAGCAGCCACTGAAAGACGGCCTCTACAGGCCTTGAGGATCGGCCCCGGCCTTAGCACCACGGCTTCGGCCGGGGTGGCTCGTCTCTGCCGCAGAGGTGGATTAGAAGGGGAGGCGGTTTGGGCGCGGTGCCGTCGTTGCTCACGTATGGCGTTAATTTTATCATTGTCGCTCGCAGGCGGCCTCGTCATCATTGCTCGCCCCTGCGGGCGCCATTGTTCATCTCCGGGGAGGTGGTTTGGCCACATGTGGTTTGGCCATGATCCACATATCATCTAAATATGGCTCGAAACGAGAGGGCAATATTGCCCCAGTCACTTCACTCGGTTGTGAGATGTTCCCGTCTTCGAAAAGAGCTTCCGTGTCAGAAGGGGCGTGTCCGTCTCCCATATTAAGGGCCACAGCATGTTTTCAATGGTGAATGTCCTGGTGTGACGTCACGGACAGAACATGCAGCCAATATGGCTACCACTTGAATGTCGAATGAGACTTACGCAACTTTACGCATGGGTGACGCGCTCTCCGCTCATATTTATTTTTTCGTAATAGACATTTAAGTGAATCATGTTATATGTATTTTTCATTACAATATCTATTTGAGAATGTTTATAGGCATGACACTGGACCTTTAATACATAGAACAAACTACAATCCTAACCCATATCTCTTAGAAGCTTCATACTTTTTCTTCACCCTGCAAGGAAAATGGGGTTTTCGCTCGCTTTCGAGCATTCCTAAATGGTCTCGTTTTACCGTAGGAAGCTTGTTGTCACAGACGTTTAAGCTATTCCTCTCTCAAATGCATAACAATGAGGATATTAACAATGTGCGGGCGATTTAAATATGGCAAGTGGATAACTTCATTCTCTCAGCAGTTAAAGGTCAGTCACACACCAACTTGTCTGGAAAAATGAGGCGGACGGAATACCAAATAGGGAGAGCAATCCAAAGCATTTCAAGTCAAGGTATCGATGACCGTAAGAATCCAACGACGTTGCGTAATGACGGTGATGGTTTCTATCACGCGACCGTTTATTTACATGCCAGAGGTGCGGTGACTAGGATGAATGTCACTTTCTGGCACGCTTCCACAGTGTGTGAAGCAAGGAATACATTTTATGTGACGTGACGCTAATCCACGGTGCACTGATGAAGTGCTAAAACGGGGATAATTCACCAGATAATGAATCCTGCTTGATAAAAATGTTCTGCAAATGTCACTGATGACGCATAATCCCTCATTAACTGCCAATTTTTTTCATTTCCCCTTTTCACTCATGGATTTCTGGGCCCTGTTCTCCGAAAATGTGTTTTTTTAATGCTCAGATGAGAATGTCGAGATACTGGTCAGACTTCTGTCTCACGTCAACCCATGTGAACCAGGAAGTGGCCTGGAACTCAACGGTGGATGAAGACCGTCACTGTGGAACATCTGCCAAATGGTGACTTGCCTTTCAACGAAGAGATTCGGTGGCTTTGCGCAGTGGCAGTGTCGTAGCCTATGAGGTTTATCCGAGGCGCGATTATTGCTAGTTGAAAACTTTACCCAATACCCCGCCTTGACGACTTGGAAATATAGTCGGCTGTGGCAATTTTTGACGGTCTCTACGGAGACTAAGTCTAGATGTGAACAACAAAAAAGCGAATATCTGTTACAGACAGTAAAATGCATTATGGCCACTTTTGGCTTGTCCTGATCAGGGGTTGCTACGGTGTCATCTTTTTCCATCTTAGACTATCTCGTGCATCTTCCTCTCTAACCCCTCGTGCCATCATGTCTTCCCTCACAACATCCATCAACTTTCTCTTTGGTCTTCCTCTCGCTCTTTTGCCCTGGCAGCTCCATCCTCACCACCCTTCTACCAATACCAATCACTCTCTCACCTCTGGACATGTCCAAACCATCCAAGTCTGCTCTCGCTAACCTTGTCCCCAAAAGATCCAACTTTGGCTGTCCCTCTAATGAGCTCATTACTAATCCTAATCAGCCTGTTCACACCAAGCGAGAACCTCAGCATCTTCATTTCTGCTTCCTGTTTTTTCTCCAATCCGTCCATCATGGCCGGCCTCACCACTGTTTTATAGACTTTGCCCTTCATTCTCGCAGAGACTCATAGAACAGCAGACACCTTCCGCCAACTGTTCCACCCCGCTTGGACCCGTTTCTTCACTTCCTTAACACACTCACCATTGCTCTGGATTGTTGACCCCAAGTATTTGAAGTCGTCCACCCTCGCTATCTCTTCTCCCTGGAGGCTCACTCGTCCCCCTCGATCCCTCTCATTCACGCACATATATTCAGTTTCACTCCGGCTAATCTTCATTCCTCTCCTTTCCAGTGCATGCCTCCATTTTTCTATTTGTTCCTCCACCTGATCCATGCCTTCACTGCATATCACAATATCATCTGCGAACATCGTGGTCCATGGTTTCGTAACTTCCTTGAATGAGCACGCTATGTCGTCCAGTATATAGTGCAAACTACACGGGAAGTAGTGAGTGAGTGAGTGAACGACACAGCTGTGTACGTATTTTGACTTGTTTCTGGATTTTTACACACAACGCTGGCCGGTAAATGCAAATGTACCCCACTTTATTTTCTTACACCGTCTCTTGAAGCGTTATCTGTTAAGGTTGAAAAACGATGTATTCCTGGCGGTGAAAATGTTCACAAATATTCGTGTTCGTGTTAAAATGTTGGAAAAATAATTAATCGGCACGATGGATCAACCGATAAAGCGTTGGCCTCACAGTTCTGAGGACCTGGGTTCGATCCTGGCCTCGCCTTTGTGGAGTTTGCATGTTCTCACCGTGCCTGTGTGGGTTTCCTCCGGGCACTCCGGTTTCCTCCCACATCCCAAAAACATGTAACATTAATTGGACACTCTAAATTGCCCGTAGGTGTGATTGTGAGTGCAGCTGTTTGTCTGCATGTGCCCTGCGATCGGGCTGGAAACCAGTTCAGGGTGCACCCCCCTCCTGCCTGTCGACAGCTGGGATAGGCTGCAGCACTCCCCGCGACCCTCGTGAGGATAAGCGGCAAAATAAAATGGATGGATGGATAATAATGATAATAAATTACAATAGCAAAGCTCAAAATGGAAATTTTTGAAGGAAAAGGCACCTGACATATTCCTTCAGGCTTCAATTTTTTTTGTCCTTTGTGTCCATTTGAGTTGATGATGTATGGTTGCCACGCGCGATCATGTCAGACAAAAAGGAGAAAAAAGAATGAAAAGCTTTTTGGAACACAAGGGAAGAGCCAGGGAACTCCTTTCCATTCTATGGTTGTCATAGTAACCTATTAGCCCACGGGAGGGTTCGCCTGCTCAGACGTCTTTGTTTTTATGCACGTCATGTAACATTTGGGGTATGCCTGAAGCTGTGACTCCTTCGAGAATAAACATACACTATATTGCCGCGTAAGAAGTAAAACAAAAAAAAAACATAACCCGACGTTATCATACGTTAATGTATAGTTTGTGGCTGACCTTGTAAATCCAACCTGTTTCCAAATGAGCAAAGATGGACAATATCGCACGAGCTGGCAGATGGTGGCACATGCATAGCAATCGTGCAGCGGAGCATTTATGAGCACAGCGAAGATAAAATAAATAAAATGAGCGGGGCGGCCAAAGTCTTTAAGATACTGTATATTTATACCCGAGGAGGTTTTTCCCAGCCTGGTAATGAATTACACGCGGGTGATTATTTCCACCAGGGCAAACATGTTATCGAAGGCCCTCCAAACTCTGCACACTTTGATATCTGCGTTTGGACAGCTGGTTTAATAGCCACGTGGTCGCCATGGAAACGCACTCGCTTTCTGACAGTGAGAAGAAACGAGACGCTGAGCGGTTGTAATCAGGAGAAGGCGTTGCTGACAATGGAAGGTACACCAGTTCCTTCAGTCATCTGTCTTGATTGCAGTACTAAGTAACAGCCTGTTGTTTTACAAGAGGAACAAAAGTGCAGGCAAGCGTGACCCGCTACCCCCCAAATAAAGTAAAGCTTCGGTTTTCGAACATCCCCCGTTTTCGAACAAATCGGTTTTCGAACGAAAATTTTGAGATTTTTTTTTTTTTTGCTTCTGTTTTCAAATGCAATTCAGTACTCCAACGCCCCCAACAAAACCCGGAAATAACATAATGTGTGCGGTGCAAGCAGTTGACCCACCCAAAACAGGCTTTGTGATTGTCTATTCGAACGGCCCAAGAAATAAAATGGAAATAGCATCGTGCCCGGCGCAAGGAGTTGACCCTCCGACAACGCGTTTTGTTATTTTCAATTCAAAAACCCCCCGAAATAAAACTGGGAAATGACATTACATGCGCGGAGGAATCAGCGCATTTTTGTTATTCTGTGTAACGCGGCCTCTATACACAGACGTAACCCGGTAGTGAGTGTTGTTTTTCTTCTCATCTCATTTTCATCATCTTGTATTAACGTCCAATCATGGCTCCAAAGAAATGCTCCCCCCCCCCACTCATTATTGTTTGTTTAAAGTTATTTTGCACTTTTGCTAATGAGAAAAGTTTACAAGGTTGGGGGCCCAGTCGCTACAGATACGGCAATGCACTCCTAGCCTAGCGTACTCTACTACTAAAGCATACATTTTAAGCAAAAAAGAAATACTTCTTAAATTATTTTATTATATACATTATTTAAACTATACATGTATTTCTACTATGCAGTTTATTATCAGGAGAAGCTAAAAAAATGCTTTAAAAAGCCCCATTTTTTTAGGCTTGGAACGTATTATTTCTTATTCCATTCATTGTAATGGGAAACATTGATTCGGTTTTTGTACAAATTCACTTTTCGAACCGTTTTCTGGAACGGATTGTGGTCGAGAACCGAGGCATCACTGTATTAAGTGAAATCCCTGTCATAGTTGGTTTACATTTTTTTTAATGAATCTTTGGTCACTATTTTTTTTTTATTTATAGGATGCTATAGGATGTTTTGTTAAATGTATTTACAGTGCATGTATTTTTTGTTTACAGTTGATGTTTTTTTGTATACAGTGTGCTTTTTTTCATTTCTTACACACACACACACACACACATATATATGTATATATATATATATATATAATATATATATATATATATATATATATATATATATTTTTTTTTTTTTTTTTTTAAGGCTAAAACTCCTAACCAGACACTTTATAAACTTTTTTTTTTTTTCCAGATTTCACATTTCTCACAGTTGTTGTCAACGTTGTCCTGCTTTTGGAAAAGATTCGTACCAGCTGTCGATTTTTTTGCTTTAACTTCTACGCAAAAAGTTACACATATGGTCACGGAACGAAGTAAATCCGGATCTTAAGGTTGCACTTTATCCCACCCAATATGCACCTCATCCTCTTTGCAGTCGAGTAAAATGAAGCAGTTAAAATTAAAAAAAAAAAAAAAAAAGAAGAGAGACTTATGAAAAGTTGTCAATTGGACTTTCCAGTCGAGTCGCAACTCTGTTCCTGCGGCTTCAGCCGCATTTCCGTGACATTTACCAAAAGGGCTTCGCGGCCGCAGGTGTGTGCCACCGCTCTGATTCATCCCGCTAACAATCCCCCCAATTTGAAGCTTTGCTATTTCCGGACGTCTCATCCGGCTCCAGGAATAGATTTGACTTTCACACCCGCTCATCACGAATGCAATCCAGAGTGGCAGTTATCCATTACTGTTACTCTGCTGTCGATGTGTAGTACATTCCGATGGGGCTTCTTCTTCATTCACGTCGCACGTGAGCTTCGGGTGACACGGTGGATCAGTTGGAAAGCGTTGGCCTCACAGTTCTGAGGTCCCCGGTTCGATCCCGGACTCGCCTGTGCGGAGTTTGCATGTTCTCCCCATGCCTGCGTGGGTTTTCTCCAGCCAGTCCGGTTTCCTCCCACATCCCCAAAACATGCAACATTAATGAGACATTCTAAATTGCCCCGAGGTGTGATTGTGAGTGCGGCTGTTTGTGTCCACATGCCCTGCAATTGGCTGGCAACCAGTTCAGAGTGTACCCCGCCTCCTGCCCGTTGAAAGCCGCGATACGCTACAGCACTCCCCGTGAACCTCGTGAGGATAAGGAGCAAAAAAGATGGATGAATGGATGGATACATTACAACCACTAGTTGTCAAGCTGTTTATAAGGTTTTTTATAAGTGATTTTTTTTTTTTGGTGTGTTATTTGGTGGTCTGCAATGAAACGCTACCTCCATGAGTGAAAATACAATCCGCTTGCCTTGTCACAGCCCCCAAGTTCCCCTGCTGGCTGTCATGGTAACTAAGGCCTCAAGACATCTTCATACACAAGGGTGTGGCGACCGCACTCACACGTGGAAAAAAACAAAGACTGTAAAGCGTATACACATCGAGCGGTATGTCGATTGGTTGAAGCCAGTCGGCCGCCGTCTTGGTACTCCCAAAACGTGTGGAGGACATGGTTTACAGGTTGGATTATGGTGGGGTATTTCTCAAAGTTTGGTGTGTAGAATTAAAATTGGTCGTGTGAGCTTGACATTTCTTCAGTTCTGGTAACAGGAAGTATTTTTTTGGTAAGCCAAAAAAGGTTAAGTGCAAAGAAAAGACATATAACACCGTGACGACCAAGAAACCTTGTATATTACCTCGGGCCTCATTTCTATGATATGTTAACCTTTCCTAAAATACACTGCGAAGCACTACCGTCATAAAAACATAAAATTTTAAGTCAATCAGTCAGATATATTTTTGGAAATAAGGACTCGCAATAGGAAAAATACATGCTAAATGCATTGTTCATTTGTTGTCTCTGCGACGTCCTATTTCAGACAGAAAATTTAAACTTGTTTCCCCGCATTTGAAACTCAAATTCAATTTGCAGAGTTCTGTATTATGAAATTCGTCAAAAAATTTCACAAAAAATGTGTTTTCTTGCTGATCCACTGATGAAGTTTGGAAAAATGTTGATATTGCTTTTTTGCAAAAAAAAAAAACGTTGGCCTAAAGGTGAAGCAGAGAGTGAACAGTGAACAACAACAACCGTAAACAAATTTTGTTCAAGTTATCAGAAAAAAAACAAACCAAAAAAAATTAACAAACAACCTTTAACAGTGTCAAAGTCAATCTTCAGTTTTGGTGGCCAATGTGCCATGCAGTCTTTTTTTTTTTTTTTTTTTTTAGATCAGTCCGCAACCCTCGTGGGCGATTTTGAAAATGCACTGCAGTTCTTCTCCAAGTCAGAAGTGTCGCTACAGCTGATATTGGCTAGGGTGACAAAGCGTGGTGTTTCCTCGGCATATTTTGGCCATTTCCGTTTGCCGTTTTGTTTACTTTCCTCAACAAGGTACAAAACAACAAAGATGGCGACCGTGGGGTAATGTCTGCTTGAACAAATCTACGCAAATGAGCAGATGATACGTCTGCAAAATGGATCAAGGAAAGCGGTGGCGTATGGGGTTTTTGGAGTCGGGAAGAACGGTGAGTACGTCATCATATTCAATCGTGAGAAATGCGCTCCATCCCTTTCCTCGCGTTCCCCCAGCAACAATTTTTTGACGCTTGTGCGGCAAACTACGGCGAAGTGCTGCCCGGGGCATTACGCGGAGTATAAAGAGGCCTTTACTCGCCATTGGGCCCGCCGTAGGGTGTTGATATATGGTTCAATTTCACAAGACAAGACTTGCCCTTTTCAAAACTGACGTCTAGTCTTCTCCTTCCTTATTTTCAAATTTTGTATATATGTTTATGAATGACGTTACCCCTCTACAGTGCACATTGTGTTATAGTAAAACTACTTGTTGAGGCACCTTATCCTTTTGGAATAAGTGTGAGAAAAAAGAAGCAATAAAAACTCGGAGGGCGGCACGGTGGGGAAGAGTGAGCTTCACAGTTCTGAGGACCCAGGTTCGATCCCGGCCCCGCCTGTGTAGAGTTTGCATGTTCTCCCCGTCCCTGCGTGGGTTTCTTCCGGGCATTCCGATTTCCTCCCACATCCTAAAAACATGCAGCCTTAATTGGACACTCTAAATTGCCCCTAGGTGTGATTGTGAGTGCGGCTGTTTGTCTCCAATTGGCCGGCGATCAGTCCGGGGTGTACCCCGCCTCCTGCCCGTTGACAGCTGGGATTGGGTCCGCACTCCCCGCGACCCATGTGAGGATAAGCGGTGAAGAAAATGGATGGATGAAAACTTGGAGACTAAATCCTATGAAGAGCTCGAGAAAGACACTAGTTTACCTGACTGGGAATTGAGCATTGAGAGTGTAAAATTTTAAACACTAGGGCGCTGCAACATATTCTGCCGGGTTTTTATCATATAATAATTTGTGCTTTGCGTCATTTCACAATTAGTAATTGTGGCTCAAAACAAGTGAATATATACGCTGCATCAATAGACATTTTGTATTAACATTGACAGAAAAACACAAACAATGGATCTGATCGGGCAATTTCTCATTGATTGTATGACATTTCCTGAAGGGGGCCGTCACTCTGTGATCGTAAGAAAAGATCATTACGCACTTTGACAGACAGTACATCTGAGAGTCAACACACGTACAGAAGATGAAGCTATTTCAGTGGAGTGAAGGTGGACTGGGAAACGAGTGACCCCGCTGACCGTACCTGCTGACATGTAGCGCAGCTGTGAGTACACTACCTCACTCCACTCTTCACCGTTCTTGGCTCTTATTTTTATTATTTTTAAGGCTTTCAGCTGCATGACTGACAGTTTCAGGACTTCGAGTCGCTGATTAATGTGTGTGTGTGTGTGTGTGTGTGTGTGGGACCTGAGGGTCATGTTTTGGCGGCACACCAAGCAAACCACAATGTTCCTCATTGTGTCAACGTTTTCATCCCATTAATATCAGAAGTACAAGCTCTCCACATAGTTGTTTAATTGGCCTTTGCGTTGCGGTTTGTCGAGTAATAGTCAAACGTCCGCACTGTAAACAGGTGGGGACCCGCCATTATACATTCTGTTCCTCATCCCTCAGTCTATGTGACTCTATTTACTCGCTTCTGATTGCAGTGCTTATTTAAATGAGCAGGTTGACGTTGCGTGAAATTGAAATTTAACTTTTGAAAGAACCGGTTGCAGAGAGGGCAAAAATAAGTGGTCTTTTAATGACGGTTAAACCGTTTAATCAGTGACCCGACGCCAAATACGGATCAAATACAAATCCACTCAAACAGTTGTTTTCTGTCTGCGCGTGTCCAACAAAAGAAAACGGAGTCCGTACGCAATGACTGGCATGGCAAGTTTGATCTGTCTGACAGAGCGTAAGTGAATGTCCTCCATCCGGAGGGTCGCAGGTTATTAACCCTGTCCGAGCCCATGTCGTCGTGTTCTTGGGCAAGACACAAAATCCACATTGGCTATGAATGAATGCGGTTGGACGGTCGACGGTGGTCGGAGTGGCTGTAGGCGCAGAATGGCAGCCACGCTTCCGTCCCACTGACCAGGGAAGCTGTTGCTCCACAAGTAGCTTTAGTAGAATAGAGCTCGTGCATCTACATCATAAAATCACGTGACTTTTGTTCACGTCGCCATATTGCCGGTCAAGCTAAGCATTGCTCAATGCTAAGTCCGTTGGAGACGACACAGAAATATGTCTTGTAGCACGATGCCCAAAGTCTTGTCCGATACCGTCAGACATTTAGGAGCTGAAAATAAACAACGGTACGTGGGTAAATTAGATAAACTCGGCATAGAGGACTAGTATTTAATGCCGAAATCTATGTTTTTGCCGATAAGAAATTGGACTGTTATTTCGCTTCCGCTTGTCTTGGACAACATGGATCTGGTGAATAAGTCGTCGAGATTTCCACGGAAAAGTTTGAAAGCGTTTAAAAGTCTAGACGCATACAAATACTTTGTTGCTGGATCTGATCTCATCAGGAATAAATCCCACATAGTGACGGTTTCCACGGCTCGTGAACGTAGAAGCGTGTTCAGCGGCACATTTAACTTTTAGTGGAATTCATCGATGTTTTCAGCTAGTATTCACTACAAATACCAATATTTAAATAAATGACCTCTGGTTTTCGCTAACTCGCATTTATTAACTATGATTGGTAAAAAAATAAAGGACAGAGTCGTATCCATGGAACATACACGGAAGCGATTGCGGCCACACTTAACCTCCGTAAACCTCTGCGACAGACAGTTTATTTTTTAACATGCATTGTTCTCAAATAAGACAACTTGGCATTATAAATAATTTTGGTAATTTGAGAGATTGAGAAGAATAATTCCTACCTGAAATTAAGCGATCGCTACACAGGCGTGTGTGTATTTGGGCACTATCCATCATGTTTAATTGCCGAAATCCATCGATATTTTCTGCTGGTATTCCATAAAATGATCTCTTTGAATATCTGTCTCGTCTGTTGTGACAACGAACAGCACAACAGGTCTCGGGTATTGTAAATATTCTCCTCCGGTTCAATGTCTCCCACACTGTCGAGCAGCTCTGTTTGACCTGCAATATGGCGCTGTGAAAATGTTGACGTCACGTGCACGAGCTCTATAAAGTGTCTTTGAGTGCCTTGAAAAGCAAAGTATACGTGGAAGAAATTATCCAAAGTCTTATTTTGTTGTTGTTGTTGTGATCTTATTATAATGAAACACAAAAGCTGGAATAACTTCACCAATGTCCAGTCATAGGCACCCCTCCCGATAGAAATATAGGCCGTGATGGCAAAGTCGGCGAGTCCGACGCACAGCCGAAATGAATGCAGCAGAACATTTTACTTTTTATCTGTGCGTCATGATTATTTTCCACCTGGCTTCTTGTGCCTCGCGAGGCTTGAGGCTGATGTCAAAACGTTCGACCCGCATGCGCTCAACACTTATCTGTCATTATTAATCAACGTGCACTCGCGTCTCCTGTCAAGTCACATAATCACAAGTCGTTGTAACTAAGTTCAGTCATGCAGGTGCGTAGGTGCATTCAAACATCTGAATATTGCGGGCAGTCAACTCAGAAGACTTTTAAGATCTGTATAACAGTAATAAATGCATCACTCTAATGTTATTGCTGTCTAATAGTATCAAAATTAAGGAACCGGGCTCATTAGTGAGATTGCGTTGGCTGATGTTGAAGGATAATTGTAATCTTGTTTCACATTCTTATTACTCACAAAACATTAATCGTCTCCTCCACCCCCCCCCCCCCCAACACACACACAAACACTGCTGCTGTCCTCATTCGAAGCCTTGTCACTTTTCCCTTGGATTATTGGAACTCTGCTGTTTAGTTTCCCCCACAAGTGACTCTGAACCTCAGCCTTTAAAACTGTGAGGCAGATGTGCCAACCGGTTTTCCACTGTGCTGCTCTAATGGTTTATGTTCTGTTATTTTCGTATTTCGCCTGATTTGTTTTGACTATTTAGTATGACTTTGGGTGGCTAGAAAAGCGCCTCCAAATAAAATGAAATGAAATGTCGAGCCGCTGCTCCTCTGCATTGAGAGGAGCCAGATGAGGTGGCTTGGGCATCTGATCCGGTGTTCCGGGCATGTCCGACTGGATAGAGACCCCGGGGACGACCCAGGACATGCTGGAGAGACTATGTCTCTCGGCGGGCCTGGGAACGCCTCGGGATCCCGCCGGAAGAGCTGGAAGAAGTGGCTGGGGAAAGGGAAGTCTGGGTGTGCAGAAGCTACTTCCCCCGTGACCCGACCCGGAGAAGCGGTAGAAAATGGATGGATGGATTATTATTATTAGCTATCAATCTATACTTGGCGCTTAAACTCACTACATTTTCAAGCTTTCTGGAGCGTATCTCTGCTGAATTTGGGCGAGAGGCGGGATAGACCCTTAAGTGGTCGCCAGCCAGTTGCAGGGTGCATAAAAAACAAAAACCACTTGGACTCATATTCACACCTAAAGGCTGTTTAGTCTTGGGCTAACCTACTGTTGGATTCAATGTTTTATCATGTATTTGTTTCTATTGTTCTCCTTTGGTATTGTTCTCCTTCTGAGCGGCTGTGTGACCTGGAGTACGACCCAGCGACATCTTAAGGAGTGATGCACCCCCTTGCTGACTTCAAAGCAGATACTCCTCAACACCACTGTTGGAAATGTTTACTTCAGTATTCGTCTTTGTCTTGGTATTGCCCTCTGTTCCTCCATTTGAATTTGTAACCTTGTCACCATTTGTCCTGAGAAACTAATAAAAAGAGCGACACCGGTAAGGCTGACTCAGAACAGGTATTGGAAGTTGCAGCAGGTCAGCCAAACCTGATTCTCCCCGTACGGGCCAAATTGACCCCTCCGTACAGGGCACTTAACCACGCCTCCTGAAGTGACGTCACGCCACGTGCGCTGACGTAAGACAAACAGTTAAAATTGCAAATACAATACAATACATTCTTAACTGAGAGAGACTCCATGCTTCTGATTTCATTCAAATCATTCACACGGAGCAATGTTATGCTAGCGGAGAACGTCTCGTTCATTTATACGAAACGTGTATTAAAAATCAAATTTAGGGCATATCTTCGTGCAAACACAGTCTGGTTAACTTTCGGCCGCGAGCCAGCAAGAAATCGATACGTTTGTGCAGTCCGATCATCGCTAAATATCGCTCAACAAAGAATTAAGTGTGGCAATCGTTCACACGTAGCAATGTTATGCTAGCGGAGAACGTCTCATTCATTTATACGAGACGTGTATTAAAAATCAAATTTAGGGCATATCTTCGTGCAAACAGTCTGGTTAAGCTTCGGCCGCGAGCCAGCAAGAAATCAATATGTTTGTGCAGTCCGATCATCGCTCAACAAAGAATAAGTGTGTCAATCGTTCACACGCAGCAGTGTTATGCTAGCGAAGAACTTCGAATTCATTTATACGAGACATGTATTGAAAATCAAATATAGGGCATACCTTCGTGCAAACATATGTGTTCCGCTTGATATTAGATGGATTGAGTTGATGATGCGGTCTTCCACAAAGTTTGATCCATCAAAGGCATTTTTCGTACTGGGTCTTCGGTTTTGGAAAGGGTACGAATCGAACTCCACCAACTAGCCTTTCTGGATACCCGTCGTCACTATTACAAAGTCCGTGACTACACCTCTTAACCATATTTTTTGTTAAATAACCCAAATACGCGATAAAACGCGAACTAAACCTATACTGGACCATGCAATGTTGACTGAGAAAATGGCGGGAGTAAAAACGGGCTTTGGTCTATGCAGATCTCTGGCCTCTGATTGGTCAGTGACGCGGTTTGCGCAATATCCACGGAGGGGTCAATTGAAGACCTCTTCTGTCCCTTCATTTGCATATTTAGTCCAGCAGTTGGGTTTAAACCTGATACCTACCATGCATGTTTTGGGGTTGTCGGAGGGAACCGGGGTAGCCGGAGAAAATCCACGCAGGGACAGGGAAGACATGCAAATTCCACATAAACCGGGCTGGATTACTACAACGCGGGTCCTCAGAATTGTGCGATAGATGTGTCAATTAGTCACCCACCGTGCCACATATTATTCTTATTGCTGTTATTATCTTTAAACTTATTTTTTATTTAATTTAAAAACAAACACACTGAAAACAGTACAGGCTAGAACTGGATTCAGTGCAGCTCAGTCCTCTACCAAGGTTACAAAATATTTCGATTGTTGTTATTCATCAATTATGTTTGTGTCCTGAGTTATTCTCGTTTTAGCCTCGACCTTTCTTAGCCCACCCTAACATCCTCGCTTTTATTGGCCTGTCCCAACTTCCTGTTCTTTTGGCTGCTGGCTCTCCCGATGATGAGCCCCAGTCCAGGCGGCAGTGTTTATAACTACCTGGCACATTTCAAAACTGAACAGTTCAGCCAGAAGCTGGCGGCATCTGAAAGTGTTGCTCGCACCGCTGTACATGCTTACACTCGTTGGCTATGATTGGCGACGTGAGCGGCGCTAGCCCATTTTACATCGCGCTTCATTGTCGTCAGCTGGTCGGTTGGCGCCTGCTCTGCTCTCTTTTTTTATTGCGCGGCATTGTTCTGTGGATGTAATTAAAATCCTCTTTGACGATCGGATTCCTCTTGTGGCGCTTCCAAGCTCCGCCGTTGAGGCCCTGTGAGCTCTGCCATGTTTGTCGCAATGAATGTCAGTTATGAAAATACTATCACAGTGGCAGGAGGACAGAAAGGATGATTGACATCATCTCTGCCCGGGACAGTTGTTGGAAAATTATGTGGCAGTGATCTCTCACCTCGCTGGCTTCCTTTATTGGAGTTATGAAGTACACTGGATTCTTTCTCCTTATGTAGAATTATTCCCTAAAAAGAATAAAGTGCTCTGTGGCTTTATGTGCACAGCCGCATTGTATTTATTACCCCCCTCGTTTTTGCAGTAACTCAGCGGCTCCCTGTTCTTTCGCCCGAGCTATTAAAATTTATATTCTGGTACTCCAGCGTGATCTTGGAGATGATGATTCAGTCTTGGATGATTTCACTTGTTTGTCTTGCGCAAGCCAAAAGCTGGAAAAGGCAGCGAAAGTTTAAATACGAGAGGAGCCTGCTTCATTTTTACTACTGCGCAGTGTTTCCGAGGCCAGCTAAAGCACATCATTACGATGGAGCGGGAAGTGCATATGCATTAAGGTGTAGATTAAATTACTTTGGACTTTTTATTATTGCGGAAATGTAGAACTGCACTGCATCAAAGACCAAAGAAGGGTTTATTCATATTTTGGTATTGTTGAAAAAATTATTCATGGTCTCATTCTGTTGCAACGCTGCATCTAATGAGTTTAATTAAGCCCGATACTTGCACTCATTTGTAGTCATCGCGGGAACAAGCGAAAGCAGCAACCTTTTATTGATTTATGATAATGTAATTTAAAGTATAACTAGAATCCCCAAAATGCTTCACAAAGCTTACCCTGGCAGCCTCTATTATTGTAATTGGCCGAATTTAAAAGCAATAAGTAAATGTACAGCTTTATTGCCATTTTTATCTGTAATGAAAATTAAAGATGATCAAACTTAGATCAGCCATGAAAATAAAAATATTAATTTTGTACACTAAATTGAGAAATGACTTGTTTTTTTCAAACAACTGTTAAACACCTGTTCAGCAAACAATCTTACAGATCGATGACTAATTGATCCATCCATCCATTTTCTTCACTGCTTATCTTCACGAGGGTCGTGGAGAGTGCCAGAGCCTATCCTAGCTGTCAACGCGCAGTACTCCTGCGACCCTTGTGAGGATAAGTGACTAAGTAAATGGACGGATGGGTAAATTGCCCCTAGGTGTGATTGTGAGAGCGGCTGTTTGTCTCTATGGCAATCAGTTCAGGGTGTACCCCTCCTCCTGGCCGTTGACAGCTGGGATAGGCTCCAGCACTCCAGCGACTCTTGTGAGGATAAGCGGCAAAAAGAAAATGGATGGATGGATGAATCTGTCATGTTATTCAACGTAACATGGTGGCATATGTGAGTGGTGGGGCGGCGCCCTAACGCTCTCCGCTGACCACTGCCATCGAGGACTACATAAACGCACCTCGTGTCTATCCTCCAATCCAATTTCTTCAGCGCTTATCCTCACGAGGGTGGTGGAGAGTGCCGGAGCCGATCCCAGCCGTCAACGGGCAGGAGGCGGGGTATAGCCTGAACTGGTTGCCAGGCAATCGCAGGGCACATAGAGACAAACAGCCACACGAACAATCACACCTAGTGCCAATTTAGAGTGTCCAATTATTGTTGCATGTTTTTGGAATTTGGGAGGAAACTGGAGCGCCCGGAGGAAATCCACGCAGGCACGGGGAGAACATGCAAACTCCACACAGGCGGGTCTTCGGATTGAACCCGGGACCTCAGAATCGTGAAGCCAACGCCAATGCTTCACCAGCTGATCCACCGTGCCGCCTGACTGATCAATTTTGGAAATGGATCAATTACTCGCAATTTCTATTCAATCTGATTAAAAGTCTGCCTTCAAGTTACACGGCGACATGTGGATATTTTTGGCATGTCGTCATGCTCCAAGAAAAGCCACTTGGAGCATAATTAAATGATCTTGTATTGCACTCATCCAAGGTCTGGTTACACGACCCCACCTGAGCCACTCCGCAAATTGCGTTTGACCCCAATCAGGCCGCTGATGACAGTCCCGCCTGAGCTGACCTGACATTGACACACTTGCAATATGAATATTAATACACTCTCATCCCTCATCCGCTCATCCGGATGAGCAGCACTTCTGTGAATGTTTATAGCTTCTCAACCCACAACTTGAGATCCATCAGCAGGACAGAGAAGGTTGTGTCAATCAATAGTTATGAATTATAGATCTATTGTGACAGACATTGACATTCTCATCCACTGAGTCATGGCGTGAATGATTTTATAACCTATAAAAACACCACAACGCGGACAAAGGTCTTTGGGTCCCTCTGAGTCTCTTCAAATCTAGAACATGCGGCGCACGCGTTGTCAGCTGCCGCCTTCGGCAGCCGCAGCCGGATGACTCCCCACCCTTAAAGCTCTTCTTCAGCCGCGACGCCAGCCTCTCGCGACGCGTGGGACGTTCGCCGTCCACTCATGCCGCTGCTGGGCTGGTGTGGGGCCGCCGTTCGCCGCTGCTTCGCAACACAATGTGCGTGGGGCCAGACGACAGAGACGTGTTAGCCCAAATAACACCAGACACGTTGCACTTCAGGGAAGATGTTTTTTTTTTTTTTTTTTTTTTTTCCAAGACGTGGGCGTACTTTGATAGCTAACCGCGTGATATACTGATAGAACTGGGTCCATTATGAATGGGAAAGTGGCAATTCAGACGGATGCTTAGTGCATTGAATGAAGTCGCTTGGTGTTTATATAGTGGGGGATAGTTAGGATATATATATTTTTTTTTTTAGCACCGCACATAATATCAGGAACATTTTGAAGGTTAAAGACTTCCAAGCAATATCTCAGTAATTGAGCACTGTATTGTTCTCATCACCTATCTCTAAATATATTTAATGTACTCCATTTTCTGGGACAATTATCCTAGTTTGATAGTGGCAAGAAACAGTTTGAGGCCTCTATCTGGTTATTGTGAAAGTAGTTGATTTCAAAAACTTCAATAACCGCCAGACAAAGCAAAGGTTCCTATCTCGAAAAATGTGTAAGATGAGTCACTTTGTATGTTCCACTGTATGTATTAAATTTCATTCATTGTTTCATTTGATATCTGTGACATTTCATGTCATTAAAGATAAAAGAGCTTTCAATAGTTTTCAACTTGTTGGAATTCAAAAGGTGAACTTAATCCACACTTGCACGTAATTTACCCTGGTATGTTAAAATGTTAATTACTGTCATGTTATGCACCGTCATGTGAATTTGTTTCCATAAAAAATGCCAAAGGGCAATAGTGCGCATTATACAAAGGTATTGAGGGGAAAAGGTTCACATTTCATAAATGTACGTCGCCATCTAGAGGTTATGACAAAGCTGTACATTTTCATTCCAAAATAGCACCGCCATCTCGCGGTTATAAAAAAGAGTTAGCTTACACTTTTATTCCAATGTGACAGCGTACTGCATATAAGTACAGCTTATAAGTTTACGTACCCTGACAGAATTGCTGAAATATTGTTTTGATTTTTAAATAAAACAAATGACTGAACAACAACCATCATTAATTTTCATGGTGATGTTTTTGTTTAATGATAATGCTTTTTGAAATGCATGACAGTTTTCATGTGAATCCCATTCAAATAAAATAAAATGTGTTTTTCGCTTGGTCCTTCATATTTCTAAGAATTGTATCCAACCTCCAAATTCTGCCTTGGTCATCAAACATGAGTACAACAAAGTGTTTTCTAATTTACTAAATAATATAGGGCTGTCAATTTGAAACTCAAGAGCAAGTAATTTAAAAAAAGGATGAAGTGATCAAATCAAGTGCGGAATTTCAGAATAATTCTTTGAAAAAGAACCCTACAAATACATATAATACTGTTATACTACTGTCCAATAGTGTTGGATGTCTAATGGGTAGAAGTGAAATTATGCATTGCAAAAATTAATTGTACATGGGTCGAAGGGTTTTCCAGAATTTTGAGGTCAACTTTGGGGGTGCGTATTAGACATGGGTGCGCATTACACACGTGTAATTACAGTAAACATTGCTTGTTTGTTTCTAACGGAAAGATCACATTTAGCTCATCCTTCAATCAAGATTTGAGGATGATTTAAATCGCATGTGGGCTGGTAACTGTGCAAATGCGTCTTACAAGTTCCTGTGATGCATGAATCTCCCGCTGCCGTGGCGGCAGTGTTGTCGGACATTTGAAAGATTTGGTCCCCACGGCAACAGCCCGTTGCTTGACTTTGGCCCGGAGCTTTCACATGCGACGCCTCTCGATAAGCTAGCCCTTAAAAGCCTCTCAAGCATAATCGAAGTACTTCTTTGCGGGTCCGGAATGTCCTGGCGAGTCCTCCCTGCAAGAAAGCTTCCTGGACGGCTTCAGCCGAGGTTAATGTCTGTGCCGCCGAATTGAATCCCAACTTTGATACTGCATTAACTTATAGGCGTGTGAAATTGAGCCACTCCTTAAATCTTAGTTACATGCATTTAACGCGATTCCACCCATTTACAAATGCCGGTAGGAAATGAAGCGAAACGAATCTGAGGCAAAAAAAAAAATAATAATAAAACAAATGGCGATGAGCAAATTTACCGCCTCCGCATTAATGAAGGCGAAACACAACTTGTCTGTTGCGGCTGTTTAGATCAGATCAATTTGTTTCTACAAGGTAATGCTTTGACACCACATTTCGGAGCTCCTCAGATATTCATGGCAAAAATCATCCTCTGCCCAAAAACCTCATACAAAATTTACGCAGGCAGCCCTTCACCTTTTGAGAGCGGCCTGACTGACAGACGCCGCCTCCCCGCAGCCTTCAGAGTGAAAAGGACCACGGCGGATGACTGCGCCGCGCAACCTTTGTTGTTTACACAGCAGCAAGGATGAAAAGAGCACATATACAATTGAGAGCTTTTGAATATTTGATGGAGTCGTCCTGTGTTGTTTTCTCTTTCTTCAGCTCTCGTAACGCATTGGACGTGACTCCGTGATTGACACATTTGCCTGACAGTTCTGAGGTTCAGGGTTCAGATCGCGTTTCGAGTTTTCGCTCACAAGTCAAAGCAAAAAACTTGGCTGAACGACAGCTTACGTTCAAAAAAAATTTGTAAGCAACTTGTATCTCAAGGCACCTTTGTAATATTTCAATTATATATTAAGAAAGCTACTATATCAATTTGATTTTAAGAGCCATTTTAAAGCCCAAGTGTCATCCCTATAAACATTCTAAAATGGATATTGCAATGGAAAATACATATAACATTATTCACTTCAATGTCTATTCGAAAAAAATAATTATGAGCGAAGAGTGCGTCATCCATCTGCTAAGTTGCGGAGGTCTCATTCGACATTCAAGGGGTAGCATCTTCTGTCCGTGACATCACACGCTGTGCCACCTACTACGGGAGACGAACACGCCCCTTCTGACACGGAAGCTCTTTTCGAAGACGAGAACATCTCACAACCGAGTGAAGTTACCTGGCCAATATTACCCTTTCGTTTCGAGCCATATTTAGTTGATGTGCGGATCACGGCCAAACCGCATGCGGCCAAACCACCTCCCCGCCCGATCCACCTCCACGGCGCCGATGAACAAAGGCACCTGCGGCCACGAACGACAACGACACGACGCCGTGGCCAAACCGCCTCCCCATCCGATGAGCCACCACGGCCCGGGGCCGCGACGAGCCACCTCGACCGAAGTTTTGTTGACAAGGCCGGCGGCGATCCACAAGGCCTTCAGCAGCAGCTGCACAGAAGCCGTCCAGTGCAGATCGGCACATTTAGCACCCCTGATTTATGGATTACGCCCCCCCCCCCATCCCCCCCAACTATTAGTTTTTTTTTAGTAGTTGTATACACACCTACCTGTCATTTCGAACCTACGAATCTCTCGTCCTTGACACCCGTGCAATCCGTTTTTCACGACGAACCGGGTCTTTTGGAAAAGTATTAAGACCGAATCCATCCTCCCGAGTGTTCGAGAAATATCCAGCAATACAACGAGCCGGCATTTTGGCTAACACGAAGGAACAACGAGCTAGCTTGCGACAGGTAAAACTGGTATAAACACATGAAGCCGCCTGACTACTAACGTCACTTCCTGCTTCTTCTCGAAAACAAATCCCTCGAGAGGATTTTCATGGCGGGAGTTACAAAAAGCCATATATGTCAAAATCATGTTTTGTGGTGGAAAAATCGAATGGGTCCATTCCGCTGCCGGGTTTTCATTAATAACATACTAAAAATCATGCATTTCATGACAGTGGACCTTTAAGAGTACGTAAAATGCCTGATATCTCAAATCATATTTGATTTTGTCACAGACAATTATTTTTCACATCCCTCAAACTGGCCCGTTTGGTAGCACGGTGGCGCTTATCAAGAGTTTGGAGAAGGCCCAACACTGGGAGCGACATGCAATTTTGGTGTGATGCCAGAACCAATTTGTCATTCACACACGGGGAGCAATAACACTGTCAGTCAAACACCAGGCTTGCGGGATTACGTGTACCCAACAATGATTGCATCTAACAGAACAACTTTGAGTCACATTCCGCAACACTGAAGCTTAATTGACTTGTCCGCCTCCCATTTTGAAAGCAATCCCACCGTGCGCTGCAGCTTTGTTTGCCTTTCGGAATGGAGAATTTTGATTATCATCCAGCTATTTTTCGGCTAGCTGGGCGCTTTATGATGAGGTCTTGTAATTGCTGATGGGAAGTGACACCCCACGTGCTTTGGAACAAGCGACATTTACTTTTGAGGCAATTACAAGCTCGCTACAACGGTGCAAAGCCGTACATCAGACAGGAGCCGATGTCATCTTTGAGGGTGAGGTTGAGGGATGACTTCCTAATCAGCTTCCATCCAACGAGTGTAAAGCGATTGCCCAAGAGCAATGGAGTCACAAAATTGGACCTAAGCAGAACCACAGAAATGCCTTAAGTTTCCGTACATAAAGCGGTGCCTTCACATGTGTTCAGTTTGTCCCGTGACCATCCTCTGAACTCAAAACGCCATCTCAAATTATCTTTGCCTACTGAAATGAATGGAAGTGCCAATAATCCGTTCCACAAAGGCCCAAAACACCTCACATTTTTTTTTTAGATAATGCACGTAAGACAAAGTTGTTTGGTTCCTTTAAAGACACAACATGTAATTGTCTTTGTTTTATGTTTCGTTATAAACCTCCAACTGGGAGTGGCAGTGAACTGCTTAAAGTCTCTTTTGAAGAAGTGATCACAACTGCTGAACTGCTGTTTTTTTACTTGACTTGCGTTCAGTGGCACTGTGGACTGTGTTAGCATATCTGCCTCCAAATACTGAATACCTGGGTTCCAATCCGGCCTCGCCTTTGAGGAGTTTGCCTCTTCTTCCCCTGCCTGCGTGGGTTTTCTCTGGGTACTCGGGCATCCTCCCACATCCCCAAATCATGCATGGAAGGTTAATTGAAAACTTTAAATTGCTCGTAGGTGTCATGAGCAGGACTTGCCACTGCTCTAGGCGGTGACCCGTCACCGCTCACAACTGTTTAACATTGGGACTGTAATTAGACAGGCATTTAAGTTGGAGTTTTTGTCACTGGCATTTGCCAGTTCGTTGCACCGAGTTAGTGAGTTGCATTCACTGACAGTAGGAATCTCCACCACTGACAATAGTGTAGTGTTGAGCTATCCTCATCACAGCGTTTCTGTGCCACCACAGTTTAGTCCTGTCTTAGTTTATGTTTCATAGTCATCGTCAAGTCAAAGTTCATGTTTCCTAGTTTGTCTCCTAGTCATGAGACCTCGCTCCACGTTTTCGGATCTTGCCTTTGCTTAGCGTCTTGTGCCTCTGCCTTCTCGGACTGCATACACCGTGTATGACTGTTCCTTGAATAAACCACGCCTAATATCATGCCCTCGTCTTGGAGTCCTGCATTTCGGTCCAGCCCCGCACCGGAGTTGTGTGACAGTAGGTGTGAATGTGTTGTTTATATGTGCGCTGCGATTCGCTAACGGCCAGTTCAAGGTGTAACCTGCCTCTCGCCCAAAGTCAGCCTGCATGCCCGTGACCCTAGTGAGGATAAGCAGTTTGGAAAAGGCGATGGATGGACGAGTTGACTTCACTGGCAATATACAATGCTCCTATCAGGATTTTGCTCACAAGTCAAAGCAATTAAATGTTCGGACAACAGCTCTTATCCCCTCAGTCGGTTCACTTGCACCGTAAATTTCCACTGTATTTTCATAATTTGTGAGTGGTAACTCCCATTCAAAATGATGGATTTATATAATCTTGATTTGAGTAAATCATGAATTCATGATCTGGTACTGAGTTTGCTCTCATGCTAAAAACTTGTACTGATGTCACTTACTTTATTATTACTTCCTTTTTTAAAAATTACATATATATGCATGTATCCATTGTAGAGTGCAATACTGATAGGATTAATATGTTTTTAATTCTGTCATCAAGATTCATGCATTACCCTTCAGAATTTTCTAAAAATGTAGTAAAACATCACTTGCTATATTCCGCCTGTATTCTGCAACTTTAACTGGACCAGTACCAAATGTTACCGGTTCATTTTTTTTCCAGCCACTATAATTTTCAACAAAATTGTTGAGTTCTTTTTGTGTGTGTGTGTGTGTGTGTAGGCAATTCTGCTGGCAAAATATATCATCAATATAAACATGACATCCTTGCAGAAGCACCCTAAATAATCCCAAATGCAGGATGATTGGTTTTTACCAGGCAGGAGGGTCCACATGCCCATTATCGGCATCCTTCCAAAAAAAAAAAAAAAAAAAAAAAAAGAGAAGGACGTGCAATTACTCGGTAAAGATTTGCACGCTCTGCTGGGCCTCCTTTGACCTCCATCTCGAGCGCTTTAATCCGGGGCCCTCGAGAAATACAACGAGGACGACATTCGCTCCCTCCATCGTCACGGGACGCCGCTGCATCAGCTGCGCCGCGGTGTCGGGCTCATGATTTTAAAAGCATCACTTCATATCGCTTACCATGAACGGTAGAGAACGGCTTAATCGGCTTTTAAAATAGACCCGAGTAAATTACGTGTTTTGTTTCTAAATACAATAAACGTTTGCGGATAAGTGCTGAAAACTTGCAAAGACTGAGACCAACTTAGTGCTGAATTTTTCAGATATTGCTAAAAACTCTTTTTCATCATCTCTAGTTCCTGGATTTTTGGGGTGGCGATAGGCCGGACATCACCAAGCTAAAGTAAGTCGGGCCACCCTCGATAACGGTAACGAGTAACGAGTGCTGTCTCTGTCTGTTCACCTGAATTGTCAGTGACTTAGTCATAATTTCTTTGCCCATTTCTAGCGGCACTAGATTGTGTTACCCATCAAGTTAAAAAATGCACCTTCCTCGAAGTGTTTTACATTATTCGGGATCGTGTCTCTGTTGCGACTCAAGGCTGGAAGGCTTGACTGCGATGTGGCCTGCTACTAGCGGCTAGTACCGTAATTTCTGGCCTACAAGCCGCGACTTTTTTCACACGCTTTCCACCCTGCGGTTTGTGCGGCGCTAGCGTTAGTGCGGAGCTAGCGTTAGCGTGGCGCTAGAGTTAGCAGACCCGGTTATAAGCCACGGTTCACGGAAAGAGTTTAGAGTTTAATGCAGTGGTTCCCAAAGTGGGGTCCACGGACCCCCAGGGAGTGAAAAACGTCTTTCCAGGGGGTCCGCGACACGATGTCTGAGACAGACTAATAATAAAATATTTTTCTGGAGAAAAGAACAATTTATTTTTTTCTGTCCCTTCTTTACTACGTACAAATGCGAGGCGCGATTTTCAACTCTTATTAGATGTGAAAACGAAAAAATGAAATCGCCTGGAAGCTAATCATGATGTGACAATTGCCCTTTCCAGTGTTGGACCACGTTTTGATTTATTATGCAAAAAAAAAAAAAAAAGCAAGAGCACGTGAGGTACTAAAATTGAGTATTTCTTTGTACCAGAATGGCATAGCTGTGTCCAGCACTGCATTATTGGCGATAGTTGAGTGTTGGGGGTCCGGGAGGTATTTGAACGACTCACTGGGGGTGCGGGCCCAGGTTGACTTTGGGAACCACTGGTTTATTGCTAGTGCCACACTAACGCCACATAAACGTTGCGCTAGCGTTAAACTCTTTCTGTGTACCGAGGCTTGTAACCAGGTGCGCTCTGCAGGCCGGGAATTATGGTAGTCATTAGCCACGAGTGGGCCGTGGGAGTGCCGGCGTTGCCCCCGTTTAATACTACACAGCATTGCTCCAAGTGCCACACACAGAATCACACAAACGAAACGCATCAGAGAAAGTTAACTATTACGTCCACTAGCCGGCGAGCTAATGAGCTGAGGAGCTCGCTTGGCCACAGTTTTGTTCTTTAATTCATAAGCGCAGCGGTTGGAATTGTTGTGTGTGTGTGGGACCCCCACAGAACAGACACGCGGGAAATGTAACAGTTTATTAAGCATAACCACAGGACCAGGCGTTATTAAGCCAGTCACGGGCGACAGACACTTCAGCACACCGCGATCTTATTTGATTGACGGATGAAGGGCGGGACAAGAGGACTGGACTTTATTTTTCCACCATTTCAGAGCCTTATGTCACATCCACAGTGAGTGGTGGCACTTAATTACTTCCATACCGAAGTGCATTTTTTAAATTTTGAATATTAAAAGTCCCATCTGTATCAAATACTCTAAAGCAGGGGTGTCAAACAAATTTTTCTCCCGGGCCACATTGTTGTTCCGGTTTCCCTCAGAGGGCCATTGTGACTGTGGAACAAAAATATTTAATCGTCTCATCATATTTACATCATCAGTTTATAAACTAGTGTTTTTCAACCATTTACGTTTGGTAACACAAAAATGCTTGTAATATCGCAACTTTATCATTCATGATATGTGACGATTTGAAATTTTAGTACAGATATTTACAAGAATCATGCAAATTGACACTCTCGATTTGGCTTCGCAGGCCACATAAAATCAGGTGGCGGGCCAGATCTGGCCCCCGGGCCTTGAGTTTGACTCCTGTGCTCTAAAGGTTCAACGGCAGACTACCGTATATCCTGTAGGCAGATTTTCGGCATTCATGGAGGCTCCGTAAAAACGAGTCCAAAGAAATCTCCTGGAGCTGGACAAAACGGAGGGAAAAAAAAAGCACAAATAACAGAATAAAAAATTGTTTTTGAATCCATCGTGACATGTGGAGGTGCTCCGTGTGTAATAAGAGTTGACGATCACCTCCGCGCCCACAACCTTTTGTATAATTGATGGGAGCGGCTGCATGGAAAACAATTTTGAGCGTGGATGCGGTCATGAATACGCGCTTTGCTCCCCCTCAACCTGGAGCTGTGACTGTCTGACGTTGTCGCCCCGAAAACATCGAGTGCCCCATTTGCATTGTGGAAGCCGTGCGGTTGTGTGTTGGGTCTTAAGTGCGCAATCCACACCGCCTCCCCCTTTGCTCGCATTCATCTATCGTGACCTCATTTCCCAAGTACACTTCACATTCCGCTCAATATTTTATAAGAAATGTAAGGAAGCGCGCGTCTTCGTATTTACTGTAGTCGCGCGATCATCACGCTTTTCTCCGGCGACCGATCTGCTCGATCGCGATCCGTGGTGCGACCACTTTTTCTCAAGGAGCGCACATGCGGCCCGATTTGAATCACAGATTCGTGCTCGCTGCTCTCTTTACGCTGAATGCTGATTAAATGAAGAGAGGCACAAAAGGCCTCATGTGGAGGAATGTACTCGGTGGGAAATGTCTCGTGTTCCGGAAAGAAATTGCGAGAGCGGTACACAGACTGGAGAAGGAGCGAGGGGATGACACCAACGGGCGATTTCTATTTGTCCAAATTTACCTTTGGCGGCAACCCGTTCTGGCAGATGTCACCTTTCTTTCCTCTTTTGCTTCAGTACCTTTTACACAGAACAGTGACAAAGGGAAAAAAATCGGACGTTGACGGGCGGCGTAAAAGGAGCTATTGACGTTTTTTTGGCCGGCTGTCTTTACTGTACTTTCGGTAGCAGCCCGTTCAGGCAACAAAGACTCACAGTTGGAAAACTGAAGCCCTCCCCCGCCCCCCATCCCGCCCCCCCACTGCTAAAAACTGGATTTAACAGGCAAAGTGAAAGGGCCCATTGATGTCTTTCTTTCAGCAGCAGTTTGTTTACGTAACAATTTCAAGTCAGAAGCCAGGAAACTGCAAGTTCCCCTTCGCCTTCTCCTGGGTCTTTGTTAGTAATTTTCACAAAGAACCGCGACACTTGATGGGCAACGTGAAAGGGCCCATCGACGCCTTTTCTCCCGGTTTGCTTTCGGCGCCGGCCCCTAAATGTCTCCGAAGCTGAGCGACTGTCAGTCCGCCTCAGCCTTCAGAAGAAGCCACTTTTGACAGGCAGGCCGAAAGGGTCTCTCGGTTGGCGGCAGCCGGTTTAGGCAGCGAACATGACCAAAACTGGGAAAGCACCACTTTGTCTTTGCTTCCCGTTTATTGTCAGATCTGAATCAGCTCTTGATTCTCCATTTTTGACCCTGGTCAGAATCCCCTCGCCCAATCACAGGCAGTGCACCGACCCGCAATACTTTTATGCTGCGTCGACATGACCAAATGTCCTTTCTCCTTATCGCCCGTCATCCTTAGAAAGACTTTCCCCCTGTAGCCTGCATTTGGTGTGACTGAGGGCGCCTGACACTCGGTTCTCCGTCGTGACACTGTATCAACTCACAGAGAGAGAGCGAGAGCTGTGCTTATGACCTTTAGCTGATGCCCGGGACCTTGATGGATTCGCCACCTCTCGTGCATTTTGAACCAATCGAGCTCAGTGCTCTGGGGAGACACTCAAAGCTCGCGGCTGTTCGGTCGCATTTATAAATGCTCTTTGAATTGAATTAAAAGAAGAATTCCAAAGCGCTATCGTATAAAACTTGATACAAAAGCAAAGATATCGCAGATGCTGTATAAAAACAGTCTATTTAGTCTACAGTCGTTAGTCTAGTTCCTGGTGCCTTTGGGTTCTCGGGAAAGCCTTCCACCAACTGGGAGCGGTTGAACAAAAAGGGCATTCTCTCATTGTTCCAAACCTGGTCCTTGGAGGCTGGAGGAGATTAGTCTGTCCAGATCGGAGGTGTCGTGTGGCGGAATGGGGAGAGGAGGGTGGGGGGGGGGGTGTGAGCAGTTCCTTGAGGTGGGTGGGGACATTCCCATAAAGGAACCGGTGGGACAGCGGCAAAATTGAAATTCATCCTGAGTGGGACAGGCAGCCAGTGGGGGGATTCAAGGACAGGTGTGGTGATGTATTTTATCACTCTCATCAGGACCCTTTCGCGGCAGTTTAGAATTTACCGCAGCTGCCGGTGGTTCTTGCCGGGATCCTGACGAGTATCGAGTTGCAATAGGATGGAACAAACGTGTGGACAAACTTTTCAGGTGGGGTGAAGTTTGATTCTGTTCCTGAGGCGATCAAAGGAGGTCTTGCCCAAGTGTCTGATGTGAGTTTTCCAAGGTCGGGTAAGGTTGAATTTTAACAACCAGGTCATAACCGGTGAAGGGGATGGTGGATGACCGGCTTTGGTGCAACTTGGACGGCTACTCTTTTCTAACTGCTTCATTTCGAGGATGTTTTTGTACCATCTGTGACTTTACCCCCTCCAGGCAGAGGTAAGTGCCAATGAAGGGAAGTCTGCAGAAGGGGTTGAATGTGTTTTGACGTACAGTTGGGGGTCATCGGCGTTTTGCAAGGGAATTCAGTTCTGGGCTGCTTAAAGATGGAGGTGGGGGATGGGGTGGTAGTTTGAACACATTTCAGTGTGAGTAATGGTCCGATGACAGCGGTTTTCAGTGCGGAGGGGACACGACTCGGTTGGAAGGAGTGCTTGACGACTAAAGCGATCATGGAGCAGTTGAGCAAGTTTTTAACCAGTACTGAGGGAAAGCGATCAGGGGCCCCGGTGCAGGGTACCGATCCAAGAAGGAGCAAGTTCTTGACTGATTGTCACGAACCTCTGGTGCAGGCCTGGACACAAATTCAGGACTCCAAGACGAGGACATGATGTTAGGTGTACTTGTATTCAAAGCTGAGGTCATACACGGTGTAAGCAGTCCAAGAAGGCAGAGGTACAGAAACGCTAAGCAAAAGCAGGATCCAAAAACATGAAGCGAGGTCTGATGACGAGGAGACAAACTATGAACTAGGACTTGACTATGGAACATAAACTGAGACAAGACTAAACTGAGGTGGCACAGAATAACTGTGGCGAGGATAGCTCAACACTACACTATTTTCAGTGGTGGAGATTCCTACTGTCAGTGGCACAACGAACTGGCAAATTTGTCTAATTACAACAGTCCCAAAGTGAAACAGCACAGAGAAGTGGCCCCGCCCCTCTTGGCTGTTGTCCAGCCTGGCTCATGACACTGATGGTCAACTGGAAACCATCTTCCAGTGAAAAGTAACCAGCCAATAACCAGGAATATCAGAAAAGAGTAATAATTTTCAATAATGACGACCGGTGTCTGTGTGACGATTGGTTTGTCTCAACGAGCAGTACTTAGCTTAATTTTTATGAAGTACACATGTTTTAGCTTCTTTATGAATTGGAGAGCTTTCGGAACAACTTCAAACAAATAAAATTTGTAAATCAAGCACATTTAGAACATTCCCAATTTCCTCTTAGACTAAACATACCTCCCGGTACATTGACTGCACTTTAAGTGGCGCGCGGGAGACGTGATTCGATTATTTCACGCTCGGGGAAGGGGAAAAAAAAAAAAAAAAATCTTTCAAACGAGTGCCCAAAATGGATTTCCCTCAGAATGTAAGTTGAGCCCAGCACTAACAGGAAGTCTGTGGTTCTGGGGAGGGATGACGACTGATCTTGCGTCTCCTTCGGGGAGGGAGACGAGACATCCAGTGCAGTGAGATAAACAAGCGCTCACGTCCGATGGAGGATCTCCCTACAGTGTGCAAGCAGACAATTTCTTCTCTTTTCCCCTCCCTCTCTCTCTCTCTCTCTCTCTCTCTCTCTCTCTCTCTCTCCCTCTCTCTCTCCTGTGTGTTTCATCTCACTCTGCCTTTCGTTCGCTCTTAACTCGCCCGCCGCTGCGCTCTGACAGTTGAGCGAGACGCCGCCGAGGAGGAAACTCCGGGGGCGTGAAGAGCGCATTCGGTTCCTCACCCGGCCGCCCCCCCCCACGAGCAGCTCGCCGAGTTGGCCCGGAACGCCGCCGAGGAGGGAGATGGGGAGGATCCGCGTGTGAAGGGGCAAGAGGAGCAACAGGGTGGCGGCAAGCTGGCAAGTGAGCTCCGGTTCTTCATGCTGAAGCAAGGTCAGCTGCGCATCACTGAACACTTCGCGCTCGTTACAGTTGCCGGCGTAAAGTCGGTCAGTCTTGATTGAGTAAGTTACACTTTTGCTTTGGACTTTTTGCCGTCCAAAAGTACACCGAGGGACCCAGGTGGGGTTTCTTTCATTTGTTTTAAGGCAGCATTTGGTGGGTAATAAGCAGGATTGACAGGAAGGAAGGAAGGGAGGCAAGCAAGGCGGCTTGAAAACAGCCGTGTGGGAGACGCCTGGTTGGATTTAGGGATGAGAAAACGGGGCTGTGGGAGGGTACGAGGAGATTCATTTTGTTCCGACACACACACATAAAAAATAATAAATTATCCCCGTGAAAATATTCTGCCCAGGGGCAGCCGCTGTCAGCTTTTATGATTTGGCGTGACTGGGAACATTTGCTTGAAAGTACAATACACTGCCACGCGCGCGCGGCTGTGATGTGGCTTCTTCGTCCTTGCAACGTAGATAAAGTCGCTCCCTGGAAGATGATCTCATATTAGTCACCGTTAAATTAGAGCCGTTGAGGAATATTTTAATGGAGGAGGGAGTGCTGGGTGTTTATTCACGTTTTATAAGCGGATGAGGCCTTCACGTGTAGAAATCGCTGGCGTCGGGCGGAATCCTCACATCTCCAAAACCGTCACTTGTCAGAAAACCCAAATACTGGCACGTTTATTGAGCCATCATAACCATCGTCAAAGCAAGCAAGATATTTTCAATACTTTTGATTGGTTGATCATTTGAAAAAAGACAAAAAAAAAAAAATAAATCCATGTGGAGACTTGCCTATGGAATAGATAGATTAAAAACATTTTTTTTTTACCAAATTTGGACCGTGCAGGTTTCAGCCGGACAGCAATAAAATGCATTTGAATCATGTGAAATGATATTTTAAACCAAACAATTGTTTGCACAAATTAATCATGAATTAGTCAATATTTGTGTATTCCAATAAAATAATAATAATAATATTATATAATATATAACTAATAATAAAATTATATATAATATAATAATAATACTGGAACATGTTATTATCTTATAATTTGGTGATTAAAATACATATTTCTTTGCATAAAGAGTTTTGAAAAATAATCAATGCAGCGATGCATGCATTTAGTTAGACAACCTCAATTTGTTATGAAAACAGAAATGTGAAATTATAGAAATGGATTTGTATTATAGTGTGAGTAAACAAGTGAAATGAAGCTCTTCATCACTCTTATCATTTCCTTGTGTTGGCCCCGCATGGTTTAAATCCAAGAGAGCTCATTGGATGAGTGGTTTGCACGTCTCACAGTTCTGAAGTCCAAGGTTGGGGGTTCCGCGGGTGTTCTGGCTTCCCCCCCACTTTCGAAAACTCTGCATGTCAGGTTCAAGCGCTGCGGAAAATAGAGTTCTAGAATAAGTTAGAAAATGGTCAGAGCGTTGACCTCACAGTTCAAATCCCGGCCCCGCCTGCGTGGAGTTTGCATGTTCTCCGCGTTGGCCGCGTGGGTTTTCTCTGGGCACTCCGTGTGATTGGCTGGCAACCAGTTCAGGGTGAACCCCGCCTCCTGCTCGATGATAGCGCGACCCTAGTGAGGATAAGCGGCTCGGAAAATGAATCGGTGAATGAATAAGTCAGGGGAATGGTGATTCTATATACTAGATGCTGACATGTGGCGGCGCGGTGGATCAGATGGCTCTACGAACTTTATGTTCAGCTTTACAGATGCCATGTCCACTGCGTGGCATAGTAAAGACTCTGTGGTAGCAAAGCACGGCCAATTATTATTATTATTATTCTCATTTTAACCATGTGGGGGATAAAGGATGACGGTGTCTCCAATCATGTCAGCAATTATTTTGGGCGTGGCATGTATTTGAGGCAATACGGTATGGACATATTGTAGAAATTCCCAACTTTTTGGAAGCAGGTTCTTGTAGCGGTTGTACTTTCATTTAACACAAAGCACGGTGTTGTCACAGCACGTGGAGCCATTATCGCGCAAGCCGTAGACATTGCGGTTGATTCATTTACGCTCGAGACGAGTGCCGTCGCGCATTCGGCAGGCTTTGTTTATCCGAAGACCTCTGAAGTGAAGAATTCGCCCCTTAAAAATGGCCGTCCTCACGCGGCGACTGTAAACACGCTCGCATGTTATCAACTTCCCGTCGACTGTCGCCTCGGTGAGAGTGACTGAGCACGCACGAGGTCATCTGGGGTCGTGTTTGGCCATCAGTCATCTGCCGAGGTGTGTGTGTGCGTTGTGTTGTGTCACCTTGTCTTGCACATGCTTACACGAGTGTGTGTGTGTGTGTGTTACACGACAGTTAAGACCACTGCATCTGTGCTTGTACGCTCACACATTTCCAAGAACACACTGTTCTGTATGGTACTTCCTGATGTTCACGGCCAGCCAATCGGTCGGCTTGAAGGCCCTTTTACAGATTAGTGAGTGCATTTCATACATATGGCACTTCTCACAAAAAGGTCTCATAAAGTGCTTCACATGGTTCAAAGACAGACATAAACATACGGCAAATAAAGAAGCAAATCATAATATTTAAGTCTTCTTGGAATGCCCGTCATTTTTTTTCTTCTTCTTCTTCTGTGGAAAACACAATGTCTCGGCAGATGCCATCAAGGTAAACGTTTGGAGCGAAGAGCTCTTCGCATTCTGAAGAGATCATAAGAGCGGCGATGAAAGTCGAAGACTTGACCGTGCCCGGAATGCCAAAACCTCGACGGTCGCGTGTTAAACGCCGTTCTCGCCGTCCGCACGGATCGTCACGCTCCGATCAAATCGGTTTTATGGGTGATAGTCATATTACAATTACCGGAAGAGGGAAAATGAAGCCTCCGAAGTTCCGTGAAAGACAATCAGCAACATTTACGATCAGTTATCTACGGTTTGTAGTTGTTAATTGTTTTTAGATGACAGATAATACCTCCAATATTGTCCATGTTTCCCCCCACCCCTCTGAAAACATTATTCTAATAAGTAATCATATTTCCAAGTATTCGAGCAATTAAACAATAAGTGCCTGGCTTTGATACAAAAGGAATAAAAGCAGAAGGCGAAACACTCGAGCTGAAGCTCTTCCATAGCAACGTGCAGGCCGACTAAGAAATCAAAGTCACTCCACCCTCGATTCGTCTGGAAAATGAAAAATGCCAACATCAGTTTTCAGTTTTCATCAGTCCTACAAAAAGACATACAGTAAGTACACTTACATGTTAAACGCTTAGGTTTCTGCAAAGTGGCCATTCTGAAATGCTAACTCGACCAGCCTACGCTTTTCAATCCGCCTGCATTGCAGTTTGATAAAATATTGCAATACTTCAAAAAGAATGTTTTCTAGCAGTCTTTTTTTTTAAAATCTCAATTGAATTGTGCATTTTTCATTATTATTGTACTTATTTTGAGACATTAGATGTTTGGAAGGACTAGCAGAGCATTACACCAAACACTCTTCTGCCGCTCTGTTTTGTAGCTATTCATAATATTTATTCATCCATCCATTTTCTTAGCCGCTTATCCTCACAAAAGTTGCGGGAGCGCTGGAGCCTATCCCAGCTGTCAACGGGCAGGAGGTGGGGTACACTTTGAACTGGTTGCCATAGAGACAAACAGTCACACCCACAATCACACGTCGGGGCAATTTATCCATCCATCCATCCATCCATCGATCCATCCATCCATTTTCTTAGACGCTTATCCTCACAAGGGTCGCGGGAGTGCTGGAGCCAATCCTAGCTGTCAACGGGCAGGAGGCGGGGTACACCCTGAACTGGTCGCCAGCCAATCGCAGGGCACATGGAGACAAACAGTCGCACTCACAATCACACCTAGGGGCAATTTAAAGTGTCCACTTTTTGTTGCATGTTTTTGGGATGTCGGAGGAAACCGGAGTGCCCGGAGGCACGGGGAGAACATGCAAACTCCACACAGGTGGGTCCAGGATCGAACCCAGGACCTCACATCTGTGAGCCCAACGCTCTCCATCTGATCCAGCGTGGTGCCGGATTAAGATTTCGTGTTACAAAATCCCGTGACTTTTCAAAACTGGGAAAATTTTCATTTTCTTCTACTTATTTCAAGTAACAATTAGCTTGAAACAAGCAAAAATTGTTGATAATTTCCATGTGCCGCTTAGTGTGTACGCCGCCATTAATTATGTTGTGTGTTTTTGGGATGCGGGAGGAAACCGGAGTGGCCGGAAAAAACCCACCCAGGCACGGGGGGAACGTGCTAACTCCACACAGGCGGGGCCGGGATCGAACCCGGGACCTCAAAACTGTAAGGCCACCCAAAGCAGATGTCTTGCAGCACTAACTTTTATTAGCTTGGGGAACCTCGCGCCTGATCCTTTTCCTAGCAGTCCGTTGTAGGTACTGCACATCTTCCAGTTATCATATCATAACAATACTTACACATCAGCATAGTGAACATTTTGTTCTTAAGCATCTTATTTAATCTCCCGAAACCTGAGCATCGCAAGCTAACTCAATAAATCAAATAATGGCTCCCCGTTAAAAGTATCTCCTCTCTTCCGTCCTCGTGCTCATTATCTTCGGCGCTTATATAAGCAGTTTCTTATTGCCTCCCACAAAACCTGAAAATGTCAAACTGTTAAAATAATGCATACAAAACGTCACCACGGATGAACAGAGAGTGCACGCGTGTCAGCGTACAGCGGGGAAAATATCAACTCGAAGCCCAATCCTGCGCCAAAAACTAGAAAAAATAGAATTGATAGATCTTTATGGTGATTGTGAACGGACAACTATAGGGATGAAGTGCATAGAAAAAGGAATTCGGCAGACTTTCATTATTATTATTATTATTTTTTTTTTTTTTACAAAACACTTTAGGTTTAGTTAACAAGCGCCATAATTTTGGATTGCTCACTTTTAAAAGTGACGTTTTTCCTGAATCAAAACCAAATTACTTCAACCGGCTCGTTTCTTTCAGCACTTTTGAGTGATTCGGTCTCATCCGATCGCAGATCACAATTTTGGGAAAAATTGTTTCTGTTCATTTGTAGTTACACTTTTTAAGTCATTTCTTTACTATTATTTTTTTAGGAAGAAAATAAGTCAGGTGAGGCAGCACAGTGGGGGTGAATGGTTAGCGCGTTGGCCTCACAGTTGGGAGGATCCGGGTTCAAATCCCGCCCTGGCCTGCTTTGAGTTTGCACGTTCTCCCCATGCCTGTGTGGGTTTTCTCTGGGCATTCCATGTGATTGGTCCAGGGTGAACCCCGCCTCCTGCTGGGTGATAGCTTGGATAGACTCCAGCGTTCTCACGACCCTCGTGAGGATAAGCGGCTCGGAAAATGAACGGATGAATGAATTGGTCAGGCGAACGGTGATTCTGCATACTGTATGCTGACTTATAGTTATGTTTTGTGTTCGTTACAAGTATTTCACAGGAAATATGACAGCATAATTGTATTTATTTAAAATAATTGTGCTTGTGTTTTTTAATTAATTAGTTGATTTAAAATATGGCTCACACTACACATTGGAAGTTTTTTAAAATATATGTTTGAGTATTTGTTTCCTTAACAAAATGATACAAAATTGTATATATTATCCAGTATTTTAAAATTAACTTTCAGATTAATTTATCAATTAAAACTTGTATTGAGCTCTGGCCATACGGTAGATTTTTTTCAAATAAATATGCTTTACTGTATTAAAATTTTATAAAAATAAAAATCTTATTTGCACATGGCAGCATGGTGCCAGACGGCGAAATAGTTTTGAGCACATCTGTTTCACAGTTCAAACTCGGTTCTGGGTTTGAATCTCCACTCATGCCGTTCACTTCATTGACCGCTTTTGATAGACGGACGGATGCGAGTCCGAACACCACCGCAGGCGATCATGCGGTCGCGAGCATCGTGTTGTCTTAATTGTCCGACCCCTCGCTGACAAAGTGGCCTCATCCCATCTCACGGTCGGTTTCGGGTTGATTAATGAGACCGGCGGCGGCCGAATAATTATCTTCCGCGAAGCAAAACAAAAAAAGTAAAATAAACAGCAGCTGTTGTCATCCACTATTGACACGATACAGGAGCATCTGCTTTTCCACGCGACCGCCGCGCAGAAAGCGTACGCTCATTTAGTTCGTCTGCTATATCATCGTGACGTTTCTTTGGGTTGACGCCAATGTTCAACTGTGCATCCGTCTGAGTGGATCTGCGTGTGTGTGTGTGTGTTTTAATAGAAATTGATGACCAGTTGCCAGAGCTGTATGACAAAATGTTTGCTTGTTAGAAAGCGCGAGAGGCTGACTGATGACGCCTTTGATGGTACTTCTCTCGCCTGTCAGATTCCGCCCATTAGTTGTAATCCACCCAGGGGAATCTGAGACTCGAGACAACAAGCCAACTCCCAGTTCCAGTGTCCACTTTATCTTTTTATGTGGCACCAACTACTTATCGGTAAAGTAAATACACTACAATGAAAACAACCTTAATGTCACATTTATTTTTCAACAACAACGTCGTCGATGCGAATTGATCTGTTTGTTGGGAGATTTTACAAGGCTGCCTGTTGGAAAAACTGGGGGATCCTTTTCCGGTAAACTTCTGGTTCTCATTGCAGGGGAAATTCAGCTCTGCTATTTTTATTTACCGTAATTCCCGGCCTACAGAGCGCACCTGATTATAAGCCTCACCCGGTACATTTGTAAAGGAAATACCATTTGGTACATACATACGCCCACATTGAAACATGAGATATTTACAAAGAAAGACGCTACACGGAGTTTTAAAAGTTTTAATACATAAAAATATCGTATTTTCCGGCCTACAAGTCACGACTTTTTTCGCACACCTTCAACCCTGCGGTTTATGCGGTGATGCGGCTAATTTGTGCATTTTTTTCTAACGTCCGCAAGGGGGCACTCGGGCGAAAAAGGTAAGAGTGAGACCGGTGGAATATATGTGCCGAGGAAGTGACGTTTACTGCGCTAGAATTAGCACTGTGTTAGCATGTTTCATTTGTGTTACTGGCGTGTCTCAGTGATTTTTACCGGTAAGTTTTTTTTGTTTTTTTTTTTACGCAACCCTGTCAGCGACAAGATGCAATTCGCCAAAAAAGCCAGAAAGCATAAAAAAATGGACAGCACAGGGAGATACAACAAAAGCATAATCTTTGTAGAGTTACTAGGCATAGATGGAGGACAAATTACTATTTATTATTATCATTGCTATGCTTATTCGAAGAAAATTACAAATGTCCAAGCTCCAAGTTGCCGTTTGGCCATTTTTTTCTGATATGCTACTCCATGAGTGAAGTAAAAAAAAAAAAGAGGAAGACAAAAAAATAGCCTCAATGGCTGATGCGTGTTTATTCACAACGAAATATGAAATATGAAAATCTAAAAATACAACAGTCGCTCGGAGCTGCAGATGGCCAAAATTCACACCAAGATAAAGATGCGATGCTGATGATGTCACTCACTTGGCCACACCCCTTAAAGGCATACACACCATACCTGTGCAAAACTACAGTCATTGTGTCTCAGCTTGTCGCGACATGCAGTAAAATTACGCTTCATAAAACCATTTTTGGAAGATTTGCAATGTCTGATGTTTTTATGCAAATCTGCCATTTTCCTTTCTGAAAAACAATAAAATTCTGAGTTCTAGAATGTTTATAGCTGGGAAAATGATGACTATTATTGTGAAAAGATATGTGTACAAGTCAACAAGTTAGGGCTCATTGCCATATACTGCGCGTGTTTATGTAGACCGCCGCGAGGGTTGTTTGTGTGCTTTCAAAAGGAGACGAGGCGTTGCTTTGCTTGATATGCGCATAGAATAATTAAAAAATCAACAATCTGTTCAACCCGTCGGCAATGTTTGAATAGCAGCGCCTTCTGTGTGTGTGTGTTCTGTGTTTGGCAAACGAGAAAATAATGACATTGATTCAGATTCTTATGTCGTATTGACCCAACGGAAACAGTCAAATCACGCATGAAGGAGCGTTCACGGCTGGTGAAATGAATACTCGGGGAAATCAGACGCTGAGCAAACATATATAGAGCTATAGCGTAGAGCCGTTTGTATTTTTCAAGCTCGTATCTACACTTGTCATCAGTCCCATAAATTATCAGCCATTGTTGGGGAAGTGCGTCTTTTTCCACCTAATTGAGACGGCGAGGGGTGTTTTCCCGAGGCCGTCGTGCACGCTGCGTCGATGTGGCGTCGTGTAAATGTCACGTGACGCGGCTTTTGTTCTGCCTTTCGCTGACCGGCGAGCACAACCTGTGTTTAACCTCCTATCGATCGTCCCCCCCGGGATCCCTCGTACATCATCTGTAGTCTGGTTAGTCCGAGGAGCAATTCACAGCCATTGTGTTGTTTACTTTTCCGCTCTTTCTCTCTCCAGTCTTTTAATCTAGCCTATCAATATCGTACATATTTGAACCTATCGAGTGTTTTAAAGACAGCTACATAGTGAATGATGCGGCCGAATGTGACTGAACTGAACAGTATGAGGGGTTCTGCAAACAGTTTTCATAAAATGACGTTGTATTAGATTCACTTTCACAACCAAAGTTTACAGGGACGAGGTGGGAGAGTGTCTGTAATCCCCCACAAAAAAACAAGAGTGCAGAGTCTGACATAGTACCAAGACTGACCTGTGAGAGAAAGCATGGTGCCACGAGGAATCCACACCGACGGAAAATACAAAAAATGATATTGTGATATGTAGTAAAAGCAGGGAGCAGGCGGAGGAACAATTAGAAAGATGGAGGCGAAGTGTGAGGCGACAGGGAGAAGAGATGGCGAGGGTGGACGGCTTCAAATACTTGGGGTCAACAATCCAGAGCAATGGTGAGTGTGGTAAGGAAGCGAAGAAATGGGTCCTAGCGGCGTGGAACAGTTGGCGGAAGGTGTCTGGTGTTCTATGTGACACAAGAGTATACCGCTAGGATAAAGGGCAAAGTCTATAAAAGACGTACGGATTAGAGACGGTCGCACTGAAGAAACAACAGGAAGCAGAACCTGAGGTAGCAGAAATGAAGATGTTGACGTTCTCGCTCGGAGTGAGCAGGTTGGATAGGATCAGAAATGAGCTCATTGGAGGGACAGCCAAAGTTGGGTGTTTTGGAGACAAGGTTCGAGAGAGCAGACTTCGATGGTATGGACATGTCCAGCGGCGAGCTAGTGAGTATATTGGTAGAAGGATGCTGAGGATGAAAGCTGCCAGGCAAAAGAGCGAGAGGAATACCAAAGAGAAGGTCGACGGATGTGGTGAGGGAAGACATGAGTGACAGTGGGTATTAGAGAGGAGGATCCAGGAGATAGGCTTAGATGGAAAAATGCTGTGGCGACCCCTAACGGGACAAGCCGAAAAGAAAAGAAGAAGAAGAGTACTAGTCAAAGATGTAGAAGGAGCTTGGCTAACTGGCAGCTTATTTGACAACTACGTGGAGGTTGCAGCCTTGTGCTCTCTTTGTCGTTTTATTGACGCACTCAAAATCATCTGCACATCTGTTTGCGTTGGTAAAAATTCAGGCGGCTTCCTGATTGACTATCGGCCCGTTTGACATAACAATCTCGGAGTCCTCGGCTCGGCCCAGCTCTGCGTCGATTGCACACTCAAGAATTTGAGA